>NW_011919037.1:0-1616 GCF_000151845.1 Pteropus vampyrus | reverse complement strand
GAATTGCTAACGATTACAGGAGAGCCTGCCATCTGCTACACGCACCTTCCCCTCCCCGGGGCGGGCATCGAAAGGGCCTCCCCTGTTCGGGGCGGGCTCTTTGCTGCTCAACGATTTTCAGAAGCGACTCGCCCAAAAAGATGCCTTGGTGAGGATCGCCATTTCCACCGTCTTGAGCCTTTGCAGCCATGCACGTGGGATTCATCTAATCGACCCAGGATGCCGTTGCATAAGCGACGCGCATCACGTTCTGTGCGACCAAGAGCGAAAAGTGCCGCCAACTGACCTATGACCTATGACACAAAGCGAAGGCGCCATTAAATTGAAGACGTATCTGGTTTCTGAGATGTCACAACTGTGAAAGATGCCTGTCCCTAAGACAGGGATGTAAGTGTCAGCAGTTTATTTGGGAGGTGACCCCGGGCCGTGGGTTGGGGAGTAGGGGCGTGAGAGGGGAAACGCGGCCCGCGCAGCTCACTGCCGGGGGCCGCTGGGGCTCATCCGGTGGCGCCTCCGGAAAAAGCCCAGGGCACCCCTCGAAGGGTCCTCCTGCGGGACAGGAACCTGGCGTCCCCCTAAGGCCGTCCCAGGGCACTGTCTCCCTGGCGCTGCGGGGCCACGCTCAGGGCGCGCGCCCGGGGTCCCGGCCCCCCAGAGCGGCGGGCGCCGCCTGGTCTGACGTCCCTCCCGCCCAGCACAGCCGCGCTGAGTCCTTTCGTGAGGGTTTCGGTGGCGAAGTCGCTGGGTCTCGGGAAGATCATGATTGTACCTTCATCACTGAATGGACGTTCAGCTGGCACGGAAGCCTGGGCGGCCCCCACTTTCTCTTCGCGCTTTTGGAGCTGCGCCTCGTGGCTTCTGTCGTCGTTACGGAGACGGCCGCGGTCGGGCCAGCGGTCACTCCTCGGACGCGGTCTGCCGTCGCTTTCGGCGTGGCACGACACCACTCCTCGAGGCCCGGGGTGTAATCACTGCTATTCCCGTCGTCAGGACTCGGGGACCCCCTGAATCCCGGAATCCTCTTCCGGTGGTGGTTCGGGGAGCTTCGCGGCCATCGTCCTGCACCCGCCCCCCGCCCCGCCTCGTGGTAGATCAGACCCCGGAAGCGGAGTCCGGGGTGCGAATTCCTGCGCCCTGAGCGTCGGCGGCCACCTGCACGTAGATAACGTCCTCAGTTTGCTAATAATGTTTTCTGCTGTTTCTAAGGCTCTTTTTATCTTCTCTATTGAATTTTTAATTTTTATGACTACATTCTTCATGTCCAGAGGTTTTATTTGGTTCTTTTTTTAAAAAATTTCATCTTTTCTAGGGTCTTATTCTTTTGTTACATATTCAAGTCTTTCCCCAACTTCCTTAGGAATTTCTAACATGAGTATGTTCAACATTCTGACCTTAGTTTCTTGAGTAAGGGACAGGGGCTCCTGCTCGTTATCAGTGGACTCTCGCCTACAGTGAATTACTTCCTATGGGTTTTATAATTTCAGGTTGTGAGCTCATTTTGAGTGAGGCTTTATCTATGGGTCCCAGATGTCTCCTTGTTATGTGATTTTCCGGGCCTGAGGGTTCCCAAATCGCTGCAGGAATTCAAAACCAAGTGATTACAACCCTGTGACAAG
>NW_011919036.1:0-1351 GCF_000151845.1 Pteropus vampyrus | reverse complement strand
ATTTCCCAGTATATACAACCGCGTATTTTATTTGAGCACCTATGTCCATTTACTTACATTTTATCAGCTTTTTAAGTATCCTGACGGGGCATCTTCTAAGTGTCCACGGAAACCAGTGGGGTGTAGAATCTTCCAAGAATCGGCTTGCGCTAGTTATTTCGGTACACGCACGCCCATCAGCTAGGTGTTTAAAAAATGACTGTAAAATCCTCCCACATTTGCGAAGCCCAACGGACTCTGTCAAGTGCGTCTCATCTGATTTCCCATTCATTTAACAGATATCTACCGGGCACCTCTAAGTGGGTTAAATTCATGTAGAATACTGCAGTGAGCAACACGAGAAAAATCCCTTCTTCGTGAGCTGAATTTTGGAAGCGAGGGGGAAGGGTGTGCACTGTGTCCAGGTATTGGCCGTGTGCCGTTGGTATCATATGGAAATTGTGGGTTCCACGCTCCCCCCAGTCTTCCTGAAGTGTCCCCTCCTGCTGTCCCTCCTTGTCCCTCACTCCTACCCACCCCTGAACCTTCCCTCTGCTGCTGGCCTCTGCCCCTCCCCGCGAGGCCTCCCGGGACCCCTGCGTCGCCGCCACCTCACGGAGACGGTGTCTGGACACTCAGGTGCGCCATGCACGTCAGCTCTCTGTCCCCAGGCCACAGCCCAGCTGGAAAGGGACGTTTCTCCGTTCATCAGGGGGAACATTCGTAACAGGCAGCACGCAAAGCCCTTCTCTCGGCGCTCGGAACCCTCACCTGCAGCACGTTGCTCTCCCCGCGCTGCAGACTCACCTGTAAGAAGCCGACACGCTGCAGAGCAGAGCCCGCGCCTTACTCTCCGCAGCGCTGCTGCTGCTGCAGCCAGGCTCACCTGGCCCCGCGAGCGGCCGATCTCGCGAGGTCTGGGCAGATCTCGCGGGATCTCGGCCGAGCAGCGGGGCCAGCGCGGAGCACCCACAGCGTAAACACCTGTGGGACGTGACCGGAAGGAGCTTCACTTTCCGTCACCTGTGAGGCGGACGCCGGTCCTCGGCCTGTCCCCAGCCTCAGTAACAATATCAGTGCGGTGGCGTCGCTCCTCGGAGCCTGGGCCAACAACGTGGACACGATCGTGGCCCAGAGGCTGTGCCGAAGTGGAACCCCAGGAGGCCGGAACCGGCGAGCTGGGGCCGCGATGCTAGAACCTCCCGGAAGCCCAAGGTCCGCGGCGGACCGGCGGGATGCCGGCCCGAAGCCCTGCAGCCCCGGGGCCACGTTGCCAGGGCCGCACGTGACAGCCCCACGCACTGGCGGCCGCGACGGGCTGACAGAGTCCTCGGGTGTCGTGTCATCTGCTCCCCGAGGAAGCCGCCGCCTG
>NW_011919035.1:0-1250 GCF_000151845.1 Pteropus vampyrus | reverse complement strand
CTTTCCCCGCCCCCACCCAACCCCCCAAACCAGAAAGGATCTTTATAGAACGCCAAATGTGACCAAGACCCCCTTTCCCACCTCCACTCCCAGTCTCCCTTTGATCCCCGATGCCCTCAGAATAAGGCTGCAGGTTCTTGCCTGGAATTCAAAGGGCCTCGGAGACCTAACCGCACCCACCCCGGATCCGGACCTTGCGGACTCTCCTCCTCCAGGAGGCCTTCCTGG
Organism: Pteropus vampyrus; assembly: GCF_000151845.1. Lineage (NCBI taxonomy): Eukaryota > Metazoa > Chordata > Mammalia > Chiroptera > Pteropodidae > Pteropus > Pteropus vampyrus. The sequence goes on along the minus strand of NW_011919035.1, from coordinate 1,022 downwards.
ATCCCACAGGCTGGGTTTGGAGGTCCCGCTCCGGGGCTCCCAGAGCGCCTGAGAACAGCTCCGGATCTCAAAAACGGATGTCCGCCTTGAAGGAAGGAAGCGACGGCGAGGGAGAGCACTGGGCTGGGAGTCAGGGACCCGGGTCCCGGGTCTTAGCGTAGGACTGGGCGGAACTTAACCTAAAACACCCTGGGCGGGAAAGGGGGCTGGGCCGGGGGTTCGTGGCCCGCGACCAGCGGCATCTCAGCGCGCGGCGCTCGCCCGGGGCACTCGAGAGTCTCCGGGACACAGAGCGGCGACCGTCGCAGCTGCGGGAGCCGCGCCACGCGGCCTCGCGTTCCTGTCGCGGGTCCCCCGCGGCTGCCGCGCGCTCTGCGCCTGCGCAGGGAGGGCGCTCGCGGCGGGCCCGGGGGCCTCGGGAGGAAGGGTCCCGAGCGCAGTTCCGTGGGCAGGGCCTGGGCGCGAGGTTACGGGGTGCACGCCCGTCCCCCGCCAGCCGCTGCGAACGTGGGTGACGAGGCGGGCGGCGGGCGGCCGGCGTCCTGCATGCGCGGCGCCCGCTCCGCAGTCAGTAATCAGCAGGAGTCACGGCCCGCTTTGCCTTCGCTGGCCCGCGCGGAGCCGAGCGGAAATTGGTCTATTGCGGAGAAGATGAGAGCACCGTGACTGAACGGGGGCGGGACGGGGCGAAGACGCCGACCGCGGGGCGGTGGGGAGGGTCCCCGCCCTCCCCGCACTTGGACAGGCGGGGAGAGGAGACGGAGAGGAGCTAAGGGACCCGCGATAGGACAAGGGGGCGCAGCCTGGGATCCCCAAAGGCCCCAGGGCCATATAACTCGGACAAAGAGTGTCCTGTCAGGGTACTGGGGTTGGGCGGTCCTTTCTGACTCCCAGAGTTGAATAAAACCCCAGCTCTTCTCCATGGCCCATACGACCCTGTGTGATCCGGCCCTGCCCCTGCTCCCGCCCATCCAGTCCCACGGTGCCCCGAAATGTGCCCCACACGTAAGCGATCTCCTTTC
>NW_011919034.1:0-1225 GCF_000151845.1 Pteropus vampyrus | reverse complement strand
CTGGGCCATCAGAACGGAAGTTGTGAAGGTGGTGGGATGAGGGGGTGCCATGTGGGCATAGGAGCCTGCTGTGAGGGGCAAATTCTGAGTCAAGATCGATTAAGGATATTGTATGATTATACATAATAATTATAGTTATCATATAAGTATCATATAATTATTATGAGTTCAGTTCCACTATCTGTCCCCAGTGTGCCATGTGGCTCTGGGCAAGTTCCTTCCCCTCTCTGGGACTTAGTTTTCCCGTCTATACAAAGAAGAACTGGACTAGATACTTGCTAAGGACTGACAGTCCTAGAGTCCTTCCTGACAACTCCACCAAGGAGGTTCTTGAGCGCTCAGGCTGTTGCCTGCATCCTGGCACGACGGTTGCCCCACGGAGCCCCTTTCAGCTCTTTAGCCACACTGCCTCAGGACCTTTGCACATGCAGTTTTCTGTGCCTGGAAGCCGTACCTCATCCCCCAGACTATACCAGGTGCCTGGTTTTACATTCACATTGTTCTCTGTATTTCTTACAAAACCTAATACAGTTTGTAACTTGATATTGACTTTGTGACTGTTTGACTCTCGTCCATCTCTTGCACGGGGCTGTGAACTTGTAAGTCCAAGGTCCTAGTCTGTCCTTTTCATTGTGATTCTAGCATTCTATATGGTACCTGATCTATAACAGGCGTTCATTAAATACCTGTTAAATAGAATGAATGAATACTATTATCATTATTATTTGAAGCTGAGAAGCTCTCTAAGAAGGTTGGAGAACCCAGTTCTGATCACCTCAGAAAGGGAAAAACCAACAGCACGTGCAAACCCTCTTGGCCTTCAGTTCTGAGGTTCTGACCCCTCTTTGCACCCACTCCCTGCTCCCTGCAGGAGATAGGCTCCTGTCTCGGGAAGGTGCCCCTTACCGTGGGAGGAGGCTGTCCTTGTCCTTACTGCCCTCTTGGCCCTGTGAACCAGGGCTGAGGCGCTCTGTGAACTGCCTGAGGACATGGGCTACATTGGTGCTGGGGGTCAGGGGCACCTCCAGGGAATCTTTGATAAGCCAGGCCACCTGGATCTTTGCCACTTTGGGAGTCTGCAGAGAGAGAGATCCATATGCATAGGCACACACATCCATACCTGGAATTCAAATGTGTGGGCATAAACACACACATATATGTACACTTGCACAAATTCCCACTAAATAAAAAATACAAAGATGCACACATACACAACAAACCAGTT
>NW_011919033.1:0-1333 GCF_000151845.1 Pteropus vampyrus | reverse complement strand
TTATTAAAACTCAGTAGGTATATGGTAACAGAAGGAAATCTAACTATGGGAGACGAACACACAATGCAATATATGTATGTCCTACTGTTAAATTGTACATTGAAACTTACTGGATCTTGTTAACCAATGTCACCATAATAAAAATTAATCGAAAAAAAAAACACAATAAGGATGGTAGCAAATTGTTTTAGAGCTCCGATGAATGCAGTATTTTTTTTTTTTTCCAAGGAGGACTCTTGTCGTAGATATTGTTAAGACTCTCCGGTGTTTGGTGATAATTAAGCGAGGCCGATTTTGGTTGGTTTTAATATTGTATTTCAATTTCCTGATGACACGTGGGCTCTCCTTTGTCATGTGCGGAACAGGCTGCTGTCATCGTCCTCACCTGGGGCGCCACCGGTTGAGAGAGAATTGTTTGTAATAGGACATGTCTTCTACCCCAATTCCACTGAGCAGAAGTAGTTAACAAGGTCCCACCGACAAATGTGTGCGTGTGTTGGTGGGAGTGTGTGTGTCGGTGGGATTGTGTGTGTTGATTGTGTTTGTGTTGTTGGGAGTATGTGTATGTGTGTATACGTGTGTGTGTTGGTGGGAGTGTGTGTGTTGATGAGTGTGTTTCTGTCATTGGGAGTGTGTGTTTGTGTGTACATGTGTGTGTTGGTGGGAGTGTGTGTGTTGGGAGTGTGTACACGTGTGTGTGTCGGTGGGAGTGTGTGCGTTGATGAGTGTGTTTCTGTCATTGGGAGTGTGTGTTTATGTGTACATGTGTGTGTGTTGGTGGGAATGTGTATGTGTTGGTGTATGTGTCTGTGTTGGTGCACGTGCGTGTGTCGGTGGGAGTGTGTGTGTTGAGTGTGTTTGTGTTGGTGGGAGTGTGTGTGTTGATTAGTGTGTATGTTGTTGAGAGTGTGTGTGTGGGTGTTGTTGAGAGTGTGTGTGTGTGTTGGTGAGAGTATGTGTATGTGTGTGCACGTGTGTGTGTTGTTGAGAGTGTATATGTGTGCGTTGTTGAGTGTGTGTGTGTGCGTGTGTGCGTGTGTGTGTGTGTGTGTGTTGGTGGGAGCGCACAGTCTCCTAAGACCCCAGGAAGATGATGGAGCATTTCTGTGCACATTCCCCAAATTCCTCTCCATCTCCGCCCTCATATTCCTGCAAGACTTGATGTCTCGATCGACAGGCTCGATTTTCAAATTAGGCACACGGTCCTCTTTGCTTTTTATTTTGGAAAACATCGCAGCCGCTCTCAAGGTCACAGTAGTTGGGGGTCAGTGTCCACGCTGCGCCTGCATAAGACACATCTGCTCCGTCTCCGGTCCGCGTATCTGTAGAATGA
>NW_011919032.1:0-1699 GCF_000151845.1 Pteropus vampyrus | reverse complement strand
GATGCCTGAGGGCATTGATCTGGCCCTGACAGGCCTGGCCCTGGACTCTACAGCACCGATGGCTTCCTGAAGTCCCCGACTTTGGCCCTGAGAAGAGTGGGCACCAGGCATCCAGCAGGGGCGGCTTTGGGGAGTAAGCAGAGAGAGGCGCCCCACCCCAGGCTAGGTCTCTACTTCGCCACTTGGCTGGGCTTTCCTCCCCAAGCTTCAGCAGCAGCAGCCGTCATAATTAACCCTGCTAATTAATCAGGGCAGGACGGATTAATTGAGATCACAGGAGACCGGGAGAGCAGGTGCGGCTTCAGGGCTGATGGGATAACGAGCCCTCTGGACGCCCGGGGGGCCTGGCCCTGCCCGGGGGAGCCCTGGGCTCGCTCAGCGGTGAACTGTGCCAGGCAAAGGCTCGAGGGACCAAGCCCTGCTGGGTGCCCTGGGCCCACTCAGGCAGGCTTTGACAGGTCGAGGCCAGAAGGCTGGTCGGGCGGAGAGAGCCTCCATCACCCGTACCGCCAGGGGCCAGCCTGGTTAGAGCCACAAGCTCCCCTGCAGCCCATAGGTGAGCAGGCCCCAGGCTGCAGGGGATCCTGGGACACAGCAGGGCCCGTGCACAGGGCCAACCCCTCCCTCCACTACAGAGCAAGTCTCCTCCTGCCCTAGAGTCCCCAGGCCCCTGAAAAGGCACCTGAATATGAGCTGAGACCCCCAAAGAAGGCACCCCCTAAATTGTGGGGGAAGAGCTCAGTGGGGTTTCTGGCAGGGTTGTGACATGGTCAGTTATGTTTTACTAAGCTCTCTCTAGCAGCTTTCATGTGGAGGAGAATTTGGAAGGTGCCCGAGGAGAGGCAGGGACCCCCTCGAGGAGGCTGAGGCTGTGTGGTCCAGGCAGGTGGGAAGGTGGCTCGGACCAGGTGGTGCAGGGGAGGTGCAGAGGGCTCTCTGGGGTAGAAGCTGCAGAGCTTGTGATAGATTACAGATGGTGGAGTGAGGGACAGAGGTCATTATTCTATTTCCAGGAGGTCCTGCTCCTGGCAGGAGGGGCATGGAGAAGGTACGAGGGCAAGAAGTTTTTGCCATGTTCTGGGTCGTGACCTTGACGCCTTTTGGCACCATTGCTGCTGCCTCATCCCAACTCCCGTCAAACCGCCTGGGTGGTAACCCCTCTCCCTGCCTCCCCCAGCCCTGCTTGTCAGGCCCAGGACACTTGAGCCCATGTGTGTACCATCCTTGCTGGCCGGTCCTCCCTCCAATGAACTGCTCGTCTTCCAAGACCCTCGTAAGCTGCCCCTCCCAAGGGCCTCGCTCCTCGACATCCCACCGCATCTCTGTAACTTTGCTCACGTGTCCCCTCCGTCCTTGAAACCAGGCGAGCGCCTGCTTACCCTCCGACACCCGGCGTGAACCTCGTCTCTCCCTCTCCATTCGTCTTGGTTCCTTGTGGCTTCTTCCTTGGAGCTTCACTGTACTTTGCGTGACTGTTGGGCAAGTACGCATCTGTTTCCTTCTGGCTATTTTTGGAATAAATTTGAGGGTTGAAATAGCCAAGCCCGCCATATCGCTTACTCCGTATTCAGGCACCGCGAACCATCTATTCCTTTAAAGCATGTTTCTCAGCCTTGGCGCCATTGATGTTTGGAGCTGGATCATTCTTTTTTTGTGGGGCTGTCTTGTTTGTTGTCAGCAGCATCCCTGGCCCCTAGCC
>NW_011919031.1:0-4250 GCF_000151845.1 Pteropus vampyrus | reverse complement strand
ATATATATATATATATATATATATATATATATATATATATATATATATATATATGTTTCTTTAAAGAGATATAAGAAACATAAGGAAACCAACTGAGGAATGAGAATCCCAAATTCTGGGCCCTGGACAGACAGGCCCAATGCTGTGCGGGGGTGAGTTTTGAGAATATTGATGTCCAGTGCTTCCCCAATACAGAGGTTCTCAGCTTTTGTGCCAATATATTCCTAAAAGCGTACACACACACACACACACACACACACACACACACACACACACACACACACACACACACACACACACACACACCCTCCATGACACGCGTACGAGAAAGCCCACAGCGACACTGTCCACATTAATTTCCACACTGGACCGAATGCCTGTCTGCAGTAGAATGCACGGGGAAAACAATGTGGATGTTCACTCAGGGGCCATAAGCACGAATGGTCTTCCCTACACGCAACAAAAGGGGCGAGCCTCACAGGCGAGAGAAGCAGCCACCACCGATGGCCGCGCCCCGTATGACCCCGTTTGTGGAAAGTTCTGTGGCACTAGCAGTCAGGTTGAACCGTTGGTGCTCACAGCCCCTCAAGGGGGGCTGGTGATGAAGCTTCTCGATCAGTGTCACTGTGAGTCGTGGTTTCATGGCTGTGTCGACTCCGTGAAAACTCTCTGGGCCAAACATTTAAGATCTGCGCCTTTTTCTGTGTATGTGCTACGCTGCTATGAAAAGTGTACTTAAAAAATAACACCGCCACCTTAAAACAAACGGAAGTCTCGTGTGAAAGTCAAACATTCTAAGGAAGAGAGTTTGGCTTGTCGATGACTAACGAATGTCGCGAAACCCTAAATTGCAGTTACCTTTTTATGTGTAATCTCTGACGTTCCATTTTCTTGTCCTTTATTTTTATTTCCTTGCCTTCGTGATCGATGCCTGATGTCTAACTCTTGGCTGGGATGCAGGGGGCTGACGGACCGTCTTCACAGCCTGGGACCTTCATCTGTGTTTCAAACGCATGATCATGGCTTGCTTTCTCCTAGATTTGGCGGACTTGTTCAAAATACTAGGACTTGTGCAAAAATAAAAAAAGAAAAGAAAAATCAGGAGTTTGCAAGGGTTTGGATCTTTCTTTTTTTTTTTTTTTTGCATTTGCATTTTGTATTTTGCCCCGGTAAGGTGTGGGAGGACGTTAAGGAACACTATTGGAATAAGCTGGTGCCCTGTGGCCTAAGGGTGACAAGTGTTCCCAGTCAGCTGATGCATAAAGCTGGAATAATTATTTGGGTAAAATGCAGATTTTTTTTTTTTTTTTAATGATCTGCAAGGGGATGTTTTGAAAATATTAGAAAAATTGAACAGTTGACATCATCTAAACCGTGGGTCTTATTAACCGGGGTCGATCATTTCCATCAGCCCCAAACATGTTGTGACACTGCCCGGCTTGTAAACAAACCCTCCCTGGGGCCCAGCCCTCCTCCCGCCACCACATCCCTGCTCCTTTGAAGCAAAATGCCTGGTAGAGTTGTCTTTACTGGCTGCTGCCTCCGCCCCAGGTCTCCCCTCCTGCCCTCCCCGGAAACCGGGTCACATCTGGCCAGCCTGACGGTTATATGTGTTTGCTGAGCTTGGCGACTCCTTCTCTTCCTTTGGCTTCTAGGACGCCCCTCCCTCCTCATTTTCTTTCTCTCACGGCTACTCTTTGCTGGCTTCTTCTCTGGTGTCGGTGTACCCCAGGGATACCTCCTAGGAGCCCTTCTTTCTTTTGATTCTCAGGTGACCGTGGTGCCCAGGCTCAGGGCTAAGACCTCCGGGAATCTCTAGTCGACTCCAGCTTCTGCCGCCCGCCCGCCTGTGTGACAGCTCTATTTCATGTCTCGGTTTCCCTCATAACACCCGCTCTTCCCATCTCAGATGGTGGCATCTCCGTTCTTCCTGTGGCTTGTCCCAACGCCCCGGAGTCATCCTGGACCCCACAGCTCACCCATCAGCAAGCCCTGTTAGTGTTGCCTTCACAGTAGATGCAGCATCCACGCCCAGCTCACGACCTCCACCACCAGCATCTCGTCTAAGACGCCCTGGCCTGCACTTGGACTAGGGGACCAGCCTTTGGGCGGGGCCCTCCCTCCGCCCTCACCTCCCTGCAGCCTGCTCCCCACTCGACAGCCAGGGATCTTTCTCGATTTTTGTCAGGTCACTTCTCGGCACAAACCTTCCAATCCCAGCAAAATCCAAATCCTTGCCACATCCTACCCACCTCTCCCGATCCAGTCTGCTTGTCTCTCTAACCCATCATTTCCATTTAGCAAGCTGAGGGCAGCCTCAGGGCCTTTGCACCAGCTGATTCCTGCCCCCTTCCTCAGAATCATCTCTTTAGAGCCTTCTCTGAACACTGGTCCTGGAGGCTTCTTCCTCTCCCACGCCTTTTATGTCTTTTTCCCACTATTGTTATGATTTCCTTCCTTTGTCTTCAAAGCCCAAAGGACATCATCTCATCATGTTTTTATTTGCTTTGGCTTTATTATGTGTTTTCCTCACTGGAATATCACCGCCTCCCCAGCCCCAGAGCAGAGGGCTTTACCAGCCTTGATCTAGAACAGGGCTGGGCTCAGTGGGTCCTGTTCCCCTTCAGCCACTCACCAGCTGTGCTCTTGGGCACATGACTTAGCTTCCCTCAGCCTCAGTTTCCTCATCTGCCAAATGGTGTTAACAATAGAACCTGTGGGTGGAGATGCGGTAAGATGGACTCGAGATGGAGAGCCTGCCCTGGGGAAGAGGCGCACTAACACGACACGTGGCCACGGAATCAACTCGTGTGTAAAGAAGGAGCCGTGTTCTGGACACCGATGGATCTGAAGGAGGGAAAGGGACCGGGGCAGCCTTGATTCAGTGCTGATAAGTGCCAGGAGTTTGAGACGCCGTGTCTCTGTTGGTCTTTCCATAATGCTATGAGCTAGATATCAACTTTATGCCCACCCGGCACGTAAGGTAACAGCTCAGACAGGCTAAGGAACTTGCTTCGGGTCACACAACTAGGAAGAGATGGAAATGAGGCTCCTGCCTAGGACACCGGCGATGGTTGGGTCCCTGAACTCAAGGATGCCTACTGTGAGCGTGGGTTCAGTGTGGGCAGGTTGCGTAGGTTCACAGCCTCATCTCTGCTCCCACTCACCTGAGGGGCTCCTACTGGCCACCGGCTCTCAGGATGTGATTGTCATGGGCTGGGAAAAGAGGAGAAAGAAACAGGACATGCACTTAAAAAAGTCAACCTTCCCCTCTGAGATTCAGATGCATCCTCAGCTGAGATCTTGCAGACTTAGAGATAGAGAGTCTCTAGTGCTAGGCCACAGGGCTCTGCCTCATTTAATGTTTTATTAGTGATTTGAATGAGGACGTAGAAGCTACTCTGGTCGAAGCCCCAGGAGGATGTTGGAGGGGAGAGCATAGAATTTATTGCATCTAAATCCAATCTTTAAAAAAAAAAAACCCTGAGCAGGTAGAGTGATGGGCTGCATGTACTCAGGTAAAAGTGAACCAAGATAAACACGGAACCTGGACCCAGGTCCCTAAACCCAGTTGCACACATGGGGGACAGGTGGGCACATCATGCCGTGCCCAAGTGCCCAAGGCAAATGGTACCGAGATCTGAGAAAGTTCTTGGCCAACACCTCCCCTGTGGGCAGAATGAGGACGGTGCGATTGGATGAGTGGAGGGCGCCGGAGACCAGTACTCAGGCTGTCGAACAACTTCCCTAACGCGCGGACTGACTGGAATACGTAGTTCTGTGTCGGCGGGTCGCTAATGGAATGCCACAGGGCTCTATTATGGATCACCATTTTTAAAAACAACCTTCTAGGTAAATTTTTCCTGGACAAGCTGATTGAGTTGCAGGTTTACGTAGATAAAGAAGGGTCACTAAGACAGACTGCCAAACGGACGAGAGTGGTCCAAGGCATGTTCCCCAGGCCTCCCCAGCCCACGGCAGGGCTGACTTCTCCTCCTGGTAGAATCGATGGCTGTGATTTCTGGGGGTCTACCTCCAAGGCTTCCTTGGGGGCTGACCCCAACAACTTCCCTCAATTTCCCTGCCTGTCCCGATCACGACTGTGTCCTGGCTCAGAGCCTGACACAAAGTAGGAGCTCGATACGTGAATGGAGAGCGATCTGCAAACTCAGACTCGGGGACACTCCGTATTGAGGGTCGTGCGAATCCGGAGGCTCCTTCTCTCTTGCCCCCCACCCTCCAGGCGGAGC
>NW_011919030.1:0-2288 GCF_000151845.1 Pteropus vampyrus | reverse complement strand
CAGATGGGGCCTCACTTTGGGGATCACAGAGGGCAGAATAGGGGAGCTGCGGAGGGATCACAGAGGCCCGGGAGGAGGGGTCGGCAGGGGAGAGGGATGAAATGAAGGGGACCCTGTGTCAATCAGTGGCTGGGATCCAGGCCCCAGGCCAGGCACCTGAGTCCAGTTACCTCTTGAATCCTCTTCTCTACCTTTGTGGCAGAAACTACCATCGTTTCGACTCTATCAAAGGGAAAGAAAAGCTGAGAATGAGTGGACCGCTGTGTCCCTCCTCCCTGTTCTGGAAACAGCACCCCCATCTACCCAGCTCCTCCTCCCGCACTCCATCCGATGGGGCCCCCCTGCCGTCCCATGGCCTTGACCCCTAGAACTTGGGCAGAAGAGTGAAAAGCAAAACTTGAGTTGGTCTCAAGGTAAGATTCGCTTTATCTAATTTAACTGAATAAAGGGCACACGTCTGAAGTGGGCAGCCGGATGGAGTTTTCCATGTGCTCGCACCCACGTCCCCGTGCCCCAGAACGAGCACCCCAGCCGGCTCCCTCATTCCTCTTCCCAGTCAGAACCTCCCCAAAGAACGCTTCGCGGTGTATGTCACCACCGCCCAGCTTCGTTCTTTTTGGACACCTCGTAAGAATCAAATAGCACACGTTCTCCCGTGTCTGGCTGCTTTGATTCATACTAGGCTTCAGAGATTCCCCGAGTGGCTGTGTGTCGGGCGGTCGGCTCCTTTTCCTTGCCGTGGAGGAACGTGTTGTGTGACGTCACCCGACGTTACTTACTCATCCTCTTATTGACAGATGGACACATTTCTGTTGTCTCCAGTTTGGGGCTATTATGAGCACTGCTGTTAGGAACATTCTCGTGGGTGTCTTTGGTGGGGACAGAGGCTCACTTCTCTGGAGTATTTGCCCGGAGTGGAGTTTCTTGGTTATGTTTCTCTCTCTCCCTCTCTCTCTCTCTCTCTCATTCTCTCTCTCTCTCTCTCTCTCTCTCTCATTCTCTCTCTCTCTCTCTCTCTCTCTCTCTCTGTCTCTCTCTCTCTCGGTTATTTTAGCCATCTGGGTGGGGCGTGTAGTGTATCACTTTGAATTTCCCTGGTGACGAATGCTGAGCAACTTTTCTAGGCTTATTCATCATTTGGGTATTTGTTTCCGTGAAGTGCTTGTTCAAGTCTTTTGCCCATTTCTTTTTTTTTTGAATCGGGTCGTCCACTTTTTCCTTATCGCTTCCTAGCAGTTCTTTACGTATCCTGAGGTTTGCGTCTTCACTCGCTTGATGGTACCCGTGGACGGCTAGGAGCTCTTAATGTTAATGAAGTGGAATAGTAAAGATCTAAATGTAGAACCAAAAGGCTGTTGTCCGCCACATTTTCTGTTCTGGACACAAGCCACAGCCCTGCAGAAGAGGGCGGGGAAGTCCGCGTTTGGAGACAGGTGGGAAGCAGTCCTGCCGCCTCCCGCATCTCTGGCTCCAGATGCCCCTGCGCCTGGCTCTGTCCCTTTCCTCCTGTGGCCCGGATAGTCCACTCCTCCTTCGATTCCATGATGTCCTTGAGTCCGCATCCTTCCGATAAGATCCCCTTTCAGCTTAACCTCGTTCGAGTTGGATTTTATGGGCAACCCAACGATCCCCATTGTACAGAGGAGGAAACCGAGGCTCAGGGAGATGTTACGATTTGCTCAGGGTCCCACCCTGCTGAGTCTTGGGGTTGAGAGTCGGGCCCCAGTGCAGCCCAGTATGAGGGTGGCTCAGGAGACCCTGAAAGAGTTTGGGGACAAGGGAGAGATGTTAGGGTTTGCAATGAGAGGGTAGCGTGACTGAGGGAAGGAGGTCTGGGTCAGGGAAATGGGGCCGGCATAGAGGCAGCAGGCGTGGGCAAGGGCGGGGGGCTCAGGATGAGACAGAGGCGGGGGAGGCCTGGCAGGTGTGATCCTGCTCTAATTCTAGGTGAGCCTGATCCTGGCCTTGATCTCTGACCGTCATTATGTTCAGCCCTCTGCCTCTGGAGTCTGTCAAATTGAGCAGGTTGGGGAGAGGGTCCTGATCTGGGAAAGAGTTTCCACGACTGTCGGCTCCTCATCCATGCGGGGAGGGGTGGAGACAGGGCGGGGTGTTGTCAAGGAGTGGTCTGGGGTGTCCTGGCCTTCTAGCCCCCTTGGGCGGGGAGTGTGTGCATGCATGTGCGTGGGCACAGGGCCGGACAAGACAGTTTTCTTGAGCTCTAGAAAGACACATCGATCCACAGACTGCTGAAGGTCAAGTGGGGCCTGGAGTAAATAAACACCTGA
>NW_011919029.1:0-883 GCF_000151845.1 Pteropus vampyrus | reverse complement strand
CAAGTGGGAATAAACCTTCTGTGAACCACGGTTTTTGATCTCTAGGGAAGACGTCTTCCATTTTAGCTCCTCTAAGTGGGCCTAGGCTGTTCAGGCCGTAGCACATCCCTTGCTCTAGCGCTCTCGGAGCCTGTTGGACGCCGGCTCGCGCCCCCGACTCCCGCCCCCTCACAGGGATTGGGGGTATTCCCTCATCTAAGAATAGTCATGACTGACGGCTAAAGGCGGTGCTCTAGCGCCCGCTATTTCATAAAGCCCGGAATATGATTTGACCAGGACTGAGAGTCACTCGGAGAGAGAGGGAGAGAGCGAGCGAGGAGAAAGTTGCTCTCGCCTTTCGTCAACTTTTCGCTAACTTTCACTTTTCGCTCCCCTCCACCCCCGGCCCTCCCCCTCCGCCCCCCTTCCCGGCCCCCACCGCGCGCCTCGGGTTCCCGGGCCCGAGCGCCTGACAAGGGGGGGGGGGAGGGGGTTCGGCGAGGAGGGGGCCGGCGCCTTCGGGGAGCGCGCGGCCCGGGCGCCCCGAGCCTCCGCGCCGAGCCCGGCCGCCCCGGAGCGCGGGAGGCGGAGCAGCCCCCGGGCCGCGCGGCCGATCCGGGGGCCAGGAGCCCGAGGCGCGCCGGCCTCGCCCCGACGCGCACCCCTGGCCCGGCCGCCCCGGCCCCGCAGCCCGGGCCTTTGTGCGCGGCGCGGCCGAGCGCAGGAGACTCACTTTTGGCTAGCTTCCTCGCCCTCGCCTTGGATCGCATGGTGTCGGCTCGCGGAATCTCTCTCCTCCTCCTTGAGTCCAGAAGCAGCTACACACTATCTTCATCTCCCCAGCATTGTAAAAAATGGACACCTTCGCACATGCGCACAGAGCACTTCAAATCTGACACCCCTG
>NW_011919028.1:0-2336 GCF_000151845.1 Pteropus vampyrus | reverse complement strand
AAGGCTTTCCTATTACCAATTTCCTCTGGGGCAGCTTCAAGCGATAAAGGTCAGACAAACTGTGTTCCAATCCCCATATGTGTCACTTTCCTTCCCAATGTTACTTATAAGTTTCCTGGCAACCTTATAGGGTGTTTCCTCCTATGTAAAAATGGGGCTATAAATACCTAATCTCACAGGGTTCCAGGGTGGACTTGACAGGACAGTATGTGTGATGTACTACTGGCTGGGAGGGGGCTCAGTAACAATGCCCTCCTGAGCCCTGTCCACCAGTATAGGTTCTTGCCAAGCCCTGATCCTAAGGATGGCAGGTATTTATTAGTTTCTATTTGGTTCTGCCTCTCCTTTAATAGGCTAAAAAAGACATCAGCAAACTACAGCCTGCGGGTCAAATCCGGTCTACTGACTGCTTTCGTAAATAAAGTTTTATAGGAACACATATTCATTTGTTTATATATTGTCTACGGCTGCTTTTATACTGCAAAGTAGTTTAGTTACAAGAAAGATTTAGGGCCCACAAAGTAGAAATTACATTTACTATCTAGCCCTTTACAGAAAAAGTTTGCCAAAAGTTTGCTGGCAAGGGAGGTAGAACGACCTCTCACACAAGCTTCACAAACATTCCCCTGGAGTAGATGGAAGAACCCGGGCTTTCCTCTGACTCCCTGCTTATGTCAGGGGCTGTAAACCCTAGCTCCCTGGATCCTATACGGCTGCACCTGGGACCCCCCACCTGCCCTACAGCTAGCTATAGGTATACTTTCACTTCTTCTAAGGGGCACTCTGGCCATCTGATCCAGCCTCTGCCATTGTGCTGCTCAGAAAGTTTCAACCAATGTTAACAGCTGCTCCTCTGTCCTCAGTGTCTGGCAACAGTAGTCTGTCTATCCCAGTCCCCACACAGCCCTAGCCCCTGCCACCTGCTAACAGTGACGCTTAGTGGTTGAGAATGGAATGCAGGGTTAGTCCCAGGTTACCTTCATCATCTCTTTGGACAGCTCTCGCATGGTGGCCTGGATTTCTGGGATCTTCACAAGACTCTGCATGGCCTTCATCACTTCTGTGCTCTTCTGCAGGGAACCAGCCACCCGCAAAACCGCTGAAAGAGAAATGTAATAGTCAATATCGTTCAACAGAATGTGATGCAGGATGGAAAAAAAGAGACAAATTACAAGCCGTTCTAATAAAAGGGAGCAGCAGTATGTGGACTCCCAAAGTTACTTACGTATCTGTGGAACACATTACTGCACCAGATGAACAAGAAACCAATTTTTCTAAACTGTATGCTACTTTTAACACTGGTACAAAGTTTCTGAGCATGCACACCCAACCAACAGGCCAATCTGGAAAGTGGCCCAAAGGCCTGTGGCTGACCTTTAGGGAAGGAAGCCAGCTAGGAATGACATCCTGGTTAAGTCACACATGGGAAAAACAGCTCTAGACCTTGCCAGGGCCACAATGTAAAACAGAAGTCTTTAGGCTACCCAAGTGGATAGCAGCTACTCCTTGAGGAACATCCTGCTGGTTCTCAGGAAAATGAGAGAAATCAGGATGTGATACACTGAATATATGTATGTGTCAGGGTAAGACGGCTACAGTTCCTTACTAGGGAAAAACTTTCTGTAGTCTGAGATCATATGCATACTATATACTATGTATAAGAAATTATAGTAGTAGCAAATGATCATCCCCCCCGCCCCGCAAAAAAAGTCTTTAATATGTCAAAATAAAGAGCTGGCAACCCTCCAAATCTATTTTCGAATTTCATGAGACTTAAAGTTTTGAGAACTGCTATGCATCAAGCTGTTCACCAAAACTGGCACACGGACCTCCTCCAGCACTGCAGAGTGCCTGGTACGCCAGGAGCCACTATAAATTTACTTCCCTCTGAATCTAGACTTTAGGAAGCTTTCATATCTAAGCAAAAACAAGAGGCAAGGAAACAAGGGTGACCAGGGAAATGCCTGTCTGACCTACACGGCATTTTGTGATTTTTCTGAAGAAAATAAGTTTGCTAAGTTACAAAGTACACTTCATTTCTTTTAATGATGGAATAGGAAAGTAACATATTTATCTATTTATTAAGATTTATCATTCTCGAGAAGTATCAAGAATCTGGCTAAAATAAGCAATAAATTATATATGTCATTATAATGATGTAAGATAGAAATTCTAAAATATTCAATTTGCTAGGAATGGAAAGATGAGTAGAGGGTAAAAATAAAGCAAATCCCAAATAGTTCTATTTGAATTATGAAAGTTTGATGTCTACACAGGCCTATGTTTTATCTTAATTTTTATCGCATCTACAGCCCAAAAAATATGCCTCAAAATGA
>NW_011919027.1:0-1574 GCF_000151845.1 Pteropus vampyrus | reverse complement strand
AATTAAAAACAAACAAACAAACAAACAAACCAGAAACAAACAAATATCAAGTTCTACTGAGGAAGGAGCAACTAGAACTCTCATGCCCTGCTAGTCAAAGTGTAAACTGCTACAGGCACTTTGGATACCTGTTTATTAAACTATTTATTAAAGCTGAATATAGATCTTAAGTCCTGGTAATTTGATTTCTTGGTATTTACCCATCAAAATGCATATATATGTTCCATAAGAGATATATATAAGAATGTTCATAGTAGCCCTATTTGTAATAGCCAAATGGAGACAACTGAAGAGAACCCAAATGTCCATCAATAGTAAAATAGATAAATATACAATAGTATACTCATATAATGAAATACTATACAGCAATGAAAATGAATAAACTACTGCTATATGTGATGACATGAGGGACTCACACAAAAGATATGATTTACTGTATGATTCCACTTATATAAAGTTCAAGGAAAGACAAAACTTAACTATAGTGTTAGAAGTTAGGTTAGTGGCTACCTTTGGGGAGTAGTAGAAACTGAGGGGGTTCTGGTGGGGTCTTCTGGAAGTGCTGGTGATATTCTACTTTCTGATTTGGGTGATAGTTTACAAAGGTGTATTCATTTTGTGAACATTCACTGAGCTGTACACTTGAGAGCTGCAATTACAGGCAAATCCTCTTTCTTTATAGGGTCTTTCGACAAATGATGAGAGACCTCAGAGTCTAAGCAGAAAGAAAAGCACTCAAGAAAGATATGAAATGCCCTGGAAAGATAGTCAAAGACTTCATTTTCTGGGGCCATACAAATAAACAGCCCATGCTCAGTTCCGTATCTTTTGATTCTAAACATGGCTCTTTTCTGTAGAATCAGACTGAGCCACTAACAAATTCTTGTGGAACAGTAGTCACTGTTCCACTTTGACCTATTTGCAAAGAAACAAAAGCTTTTACCAACCTCTAAAGAAACAATGAATATTCTCAACTATTACAGAAGTAAAACCTGGACCTATTTTCTAGTTTCATTTAATTGTAAAATAATAACCATAGCCCAGAAACACTATAAAATCAAAAAAAAAATCTTGAATTATTCTATCATTTTGATTTTTTTATGGTAAACTTTTCATATACATTTTAAACATGGTTGCAACTGTGATTACACATAGAGTTGTATACTGTTTCTTCTTTTACCATTATGTCAGAGAATTTTCCAGATTGCTACAATATTTTGAAACCACCATTTTTAACAACCACATAATATCTTAACAAGTGGATGTTTCACAAATTTACTTAGCTCCAATCTTAAGTATCTAGGGTTTTCTGAATTTCTACCACTATAAACCATGGACTGCTTTTTCAAATATCTTTTTCTATATTTCAGATTATTTTCTTAGGCTGGATTCCCAGATTGAAGGGAATGAACATATTCATGGCTCTAGATATATATTCTTCATCCGCTATTTGGTTTTATTTTGAATACTGCTTACATTTAAATAAAATTCTAACAAATTCTGGACAATAAATTACTTAAGAATTATAATCCATTCACTTCCAAGATAACTTGAGATCGCTTATATAATGAAAA
>NW_011919026.1:0-1219 GCF_000151845.1 Pteropus vampyrus | reverse complement strand
CCAGTGGCTTAGAACCTAATTTTCACTGTATCTTTTGCACTTAATGATTCATAATAATGAAAGCTCTAGAGAGACCTTGAAATTTAAAGACACTTAGGGAATCTATAAGGCAAATTCTCATTCCTTGATTGATCTCTTTATAAGTTTAGTGTGTGTGTGTGTGTGTGTGTGTGTTTTAACTGAGTAAAGCAGCGCAGCTAGATAAAACCTATAATTTTCTCACTTCTACACTCCTTCCTTTTCGCCCCCAAATTCTATTAGTCTATTCCTCAGCTCATGATGAAAATTCTATTAGAAGAACCGAGATCCTCTATGTACTCCCAATCTGCCCACTCCGGGAGGTGTATTATTGAGGGCCAATATAGCAAATGAATGTCTGAGAAATGGGTTTTTGTTTTTTTAGCTTGCCCACGAATCCAGAGCACTGGTCCTATATTATTGTACCGATGACCAACCCGTCCAGAGAAAAGATGACTTAGCCAGAACACATGCTCACTAATTTAAACTTGGGAAGGGGGAGCCAGGGAGTGGGTCTGAATTAGTTAAGTCCAACCTCAAAGCTTCTCCTGCCTCCCACTGTTGCCCTCTTCCTTTTTCATCTGGGATGTTCCCGCCTGTTTCCCGAGGCTTTCTCCTACTCATTCTCTGTATCCATGGCTTGTAGGGGCTAAGGACAGACGGTCACTCATGACACAGCCAATAGAGTGGTGAAGTGGTTCTATCACTTGTCACCAACTAAGCATTGGGGCTAAAATTTCCATGATCAGGCCTGGACCCCTCCTCACTGTCAAGCATCGGCCCCTCCCCTAAACACCAGGAGCCCTTTGACGGAAGCTCTCCTCCCATCAGCCCCAGCCCTGATCTCTTTATGCCTATTATCAGGATTAATTGTGTACAGCATCTGGTCTCCACAATCGTACTGAGAGTCCCTCAGGGCAGTCTCTACTTTCTGTACAACACTCTGTCCATCAACACCTTTTGCTATTTGGGACTTTTCTCAGTGCACGACAAAATCATCTAAGTAGGTTAAACCAACCAACCAACCAATAAGATCAGACTTCATCCCAGACCACCACCTGGTGAGACTGGCACTTTTCTTACAGACAGTGCCACAGGTGATTCTGATGTAATCTAGGTAAGAACCTCTGCCCGAGGGCATGTTGAGCTCAGAAAGAGGGAGAGAAGGTGACAGAGAGAAAAAAAGAAGATACATAAAATA
>NW_011919025.1:0-1104 GCF_000151845.1 Pteropus vampyrus | reverse complement strand
GTAACCATGTGTATTATTTCTAATCTATAGGCATATAGAGATTATGCATAATGAGATTACAAAAAGTCCTGGTATGTGTTCAGGGCCCTAGTACATACTTTGTTAAAGCCAACATTGTCATGTGCTCCACTTCTACAAGTTGTAATTTCTGTTTTAAAAGTGTTACCTGTTCATTTCCATAAAATAAGATAAGTCATTCCAATATATCTTGTCAATAAGTTTAATCCCAAAAGGCTATGACTGTTTTCACCATTTTATACAACAATAGCTTTATTGATTTCCAGAAAGAGAATATTATATTAGAAATCATTACATTTGTAGTAAAAGAACCACTGTTCTCCTAATGCAATTTCATCAAGAATAAATCACTAATAAACATGAAGTGCTGTTCTATACTTTTCCTTTATTTCCAAATTTACAAAATACACTAAAAATATTACATGATGTATTATTCCACAAATGTTAAATTTAAATGTTAAAAATGTTAAATCACTGTGAATATTTTTTCCAAAATTATTAGACATATTAAATAAATTTTTATTACTAATAAAAAAATTATAATTTAATATGGTACTGTAATGCAATTTAAATATATCATGGATGCAATATAAATAAAATAATTATAATGTTAATATGTATTATTTTATTTAATAATATAAATATTGATAAATATTAGCAACATATAAATATATCATAACTAAATATGTTAATGAAACAATTCATATTAATATATCTCACTTATGTAATATGAATCCATTTATAAAGCAGAATAATACAAAAGAACACTTATTTTACATTATGACTATTACAGCAAAGAAACACTTCTTAAATATTATGAAATATTTGCTATCCTGTTATTAATCACATGGGCCAACCAGTGAGAAATGTTAAGACACCCAGCAAAATCCTCTCACTTTTAGAGTGATTTCTGGGCAATGATTTGTTTGTCATCACTATTAAATAGTTCTCTTTCAACACCTGTAAAATACCTCTATTTCACAAATTTTCACTCTAAGTACACTCCTAAGTCAACGATCATTTTTGGATGTCAAAAGAGGGGTCTAAAAATTGTAAGGGGAAACAATAAAAATAGATAGAATTGGA
>NW_011919024.1:0-2674 GCF_000151845.1 Pteropus vampyrus | reverse complement strand
AGTTTCATCAATTGCAATCCCGATGGTAACGAACGGCCGTTATTCACTGAGTGCCTACTACGTCCTCCATGATTAAGTCACGATGACGCGATTTAATCGTACAGATTACTGCGGATTCTCCCAACGATCGTGCAAAACACATCTTTTAACCATCCTCCTTTTCCGGATGAGGAAAATGGCTCCGGAGTTTGCAGGTCAGAGAAGCTGAATCCGTCCTGTCTCCAAAGTCTGTGTATTTTCAATTTGTAATTTTCTCGCCCTTTGAGTAGAAATGATTACTTCTTGGCCCAGATTCAAGACGCTATTCGATTTCTCCTGTGACATCAGCGGCCAAGGAAGGGCCCCAGCATTTACTGCGTCAAGTAAGGCCACGTGGGCATTGCTCCGGGAACATTCACGGCGTGGCCGAGAGGTCTTTCTACCCTGTTTCCAGACAGGGGAACTGAGCTGAGGGGTCAGGACATCATCCGTCCTGTGAGTGGCAGGGCTGGCTTTCGACCCCACTTGGGCTGACCCTGAGCTGGGTTCTCGCCAAAACGACAGAGGTCCCCAAAGGCTGGGCAGCCACCAGCTATCTGCAGGATTTGCCACGGTTTTGAGTATCACTGCTACTATTACTGACTTTATTTTTTTCTTCCCAATCGATTCCCTTTTTATGCAAACAAGTGTCATTTGTAAGAGAAATCGTGTCTTCACTAGTGTAAGTGGCGCTCCGGTACCCTTAGCAGGCAGGCAGGGAACAAGGACAGACAAAACTCAAGGAAACCTTGTTAGTAATTCTGCCCAGTCAACTTAAAGTCTGGCCCGAGGCTTCCACTCCCTTTGTTAGGTTGATTGGCAGGCGGTAGGAGCTGTCAAAGACATTCTCCCAGTCCGTAGCTAACGTTTGCAAGACAATTGAAAGCAGAAGAGTTTCTTTACCATATACGTCATCTCCCTTAACACTCTGTGCACGTGGCCGCTAAGATGAGGCCCAGATCACTCCATGAAGTATTGTAGCGACCTGGATGAAATTACCGAACCCCGTCATTGAATTTTGGTTCCTGAGCTGACGTTGACCGGGGCGTTGGCGCCAAAGGGTACTACTTTGGTTGAGGGCCGGTGCGACAGGAATAAAAGTGAACGTGACAATGGAAACAGCACGATCCTGCCCAGCAAAGCAACGCTAGCATCACGCTGCGTCATTTCAAAGAAGGTTTCTCGGTAAGTCAAAGAAAGGAAAATCATGGGCATTAGAGCCACGACGTGGCACAGGGCAACGAGCGTGGACGAGAAAAGGGTCTGAGCGGGAATCGTGAGCGCCCGTCACAGCGCCTGCACCTACTGAGAATTGACATGATTGCTTTTAAATCGATTGGCTTTGTAGAATTGTGGAAGTTAATTGGTAAATTATATTTGGCTTTATAAGTTATATAAGTTTATGCCTAGTTTTGCATTTGTCCCTGTTTAAGTGCCGTTTTAATGAAGCGATGTAAGCCGAATTCGATAATGTATTTTACCACATTAGTAGATCGATTTTACTCATGAACACGGATGCGAAAATCCTTAAAAATATTAGTTTTCAAAATGCAGCAAATATATATATGTGTGTATATATACGTACACACGCATATATATATTTATATAAGAAAAGACATCATAACCAATTGGACTGATCCAGGTAGCATAAGGCTGGTTCTCCATCGATCAAAACAACACACCTCATGGACTAAGGAGACAAACCATACGATCATCTCCAGAGAGGCAGAAAACACACTGATTTCAAAATCCATCTGAGATAAAGAAAAACAGAACAGAAACCATAATGACAACGACAAAGGAAAATAAAGAAACAAATGAAACTTCAGAAAACCCTAGAAATGTCAGCGACGTCCCAGAACTGACCAGGGGTGTCTAGCAAGCGAACCTGCAGCCCCTCCCCCTCAGGGGGAGACTCGAAAGCCTTTCTTTTATGAACAGATACAAGACGGGGATTGGACACCTGTCGTTATCCTTTCATGCGACTTAGTGCTATGGTCCCAGAGGGTATGGGAAGAACGGAAAAAGCAGCAGAATACAAGAAGAAGAAAGAAATAACTTTGTCATCACTCGGACAGGATGACTGCCTAAGTCAATATTCCGGAAGAAACCGTAGGCAAATTATTAGAATGAAATGAGTTGAAGCAAGGCTGCTGGATACAAAATCAGTGTAAAAAGTCAACGGCAATCCTATTCTCCGGCAAATATAAATTAGGAAAATTATATTTTATAAAATGAAACAGATACAATAGTTCCGAAATTATCCAATCCCTAGGGATAAATTCAAACCAAATGTTAGCAAGAAATTCATGGAGAAAATTATAAAACTTTAGTGAAAGACATTTTTTGAAAAAGTAAATTGCCAACTATATCACATATCGGAAATTTCAACAGCTGACGTTTATAAATTCTCCCTCAACCGATGCGTAAATTTAATGCAATTACAACTAAACTCCCCAAAGTTGCTTTTAAAAGGACTGAACAAACTTATTTTAAACTCTGTGTATGTGTGTCTGCATATTCATGTATGTGCAGACACACACACGTGTGTGCAAAGTGCCAAAGATGGCTAAGACTCTCCTTTAGATCGTGGTTGGGGGGCCGGGTGTGCCAATGCGCACACCTGGTATGAGATATGACAATACGTATCGTACAG
>NW_011919023.1:0-3108 GCF_000151845.1 Pteropus vampyrus | reverse complement strand
TGATGGGTGTGCTTTTAATTTGGGAAATGGCATTTAGACCTGCCTTGCTTCCTGACATCAATTAAAATATATGGTGATGGAAGGAAATTTAACTTTGGGTGGTGAACACGCAATACAATATACGTATGACATATTAATGAATTGTACACTTGAAACCTATATAGTTTTATTAACCAATGTCACTCTAATAAATTTTTTAAAAAGACTTTAAAATGAAAAAACGGCCAATTCCAAGAATATTAGCTGTATCTACCACTAGCCTTACCACACTCCATGCCAATACCAAGTGAGATATTGATGATATGCTCTGACTTTCCTTGTAATCTTTGTGCTTCCTCATGTGGTGCCATAAAATCTTTAAGGATTGTGGAATATGCTTCAGACTTACAGGGGCATACCTCTCTCTCAGATATACATTTCTATATCATTTTTCTGCTGTTGTTTATTATCATAAGTCTCCCACCTGCTGGGAACTTCAATTGAAGACCAAGCCTCAAACTTTATATTTCCGTGAGACAGTAACATTACTTGGGGATACATCAAATTCTACTGAGATCTCCCTCATCATAGTCCACTATGCTTCAGTAACATGACTTGTGTGAATCAACTAGAGAGCAAGCTGATAGTTTCCCCTTCTTGTAGACTGTTAGTTTGCTAGAACGGCCACAAAAAAAAAAAAAAAAAAAAAAAAAAAAAAGTGGCTTAAATGGCAGAAATTTATTTTCTCACAGTTCTAGAAGCTAGAAGTCTGAGATCAAAGTATTGGCAGAGTTGGCCTTTCCTGAGGCCTCTCTCCTTGATTTCAAGATAGCTGTCTTCTCTCTGTCTCGTTTTCTTCCCTTTGCATGTATCTGTCTAAATTTCCTTGTCATGTAGGCACACTGGTCATATTAGTCAGGGTCTACCTTAATGACATTTTTAAAATTAATTACCTCTTTAACAACTCTCTCCTGATAGTCACATTCTGAGGTCCTAGGGATTAGGACTTCAACATATGGATGGGACTGCGTGGGGCATAATTTAGTACATAAAGCAGACTTTTGATCTCTGTGAATAATTCTTTTTGAGTATACCCTTACATCACTTAAACATCCCCTTGATGTTCAAGGGACCACAGGGAATGTAGGGAAGATCTCTTTAACATGAACCCCGATCTCTGTAAAGGCCAAAGTCACTGCTAACTTCCATTGTTCTTTCCTCTCCAGATTACTTAAAGGTATAAGCACTGAAATTTAGTTAACAGTTCATTTATTTTAGGAAACCCAGAGAGAAATGTGTAGTACTCAATGTTGACATATCTCCTTATAGTATGGAATTCTTATGGACTCTATTTTCACTTTTTTTTTTATTGGTCAACAATTCTAAGGTGGAGTAACAAAAATTCCCCCTCATTATTGCATTACTAGCTACAGAAACAAGCTTTTTTGGGGGGGACGGGGAGAACCAAAAAAACTTGTCCAAAAAGGACTGTATTAGAAGGATATTGATACCTCACAGTATCAACATAAAGGCTAGAGAAATGATCAAAAACAAAATAAGCTCCAGAAACTTAAGAAGCAGAAATTACAGAAATGGTGCTATTGATGAATATAATGGTATAGATGAATATAATGTATTGCAAATATTCTTCCATCTTTGCATGCTTTTGTTTCAATATTTAAATTCTAGGTAGAGAATATGTGATTAAGAAAGCCTAGATTAGAATCCATCCCCTTTCTCTGTAAAGTAATGAGATGAAGAAATTAGATCCTTGGTTTATGCAATAACACACTAGGTCTTCTTACCCCTCCCCATAAGGCAACACAACATGGGGGCAGTAATTTCTCCAAAGAAAGATGGTGGCAAATGTTTGTGGAAACAAAACAAAACAACAGAACAGAGCAGGGGTACTAAAAAATTACTAGAGATAGATTGGGAGGAGAAATTTTTATCCATTGTCCATGTTTAAATCACCTTGGAAATATTTTATCTTATTAAAAGCCACAGTGACATAGCAATTGGTGGCCAGGAGTACATCCCCAATAGGTCTAGTTGGTATGCTTCCGTTGCCTATCCTGGTTGCAGAGTCTTCCAGTTTCTTAAGCAGTTCATATAGAAATCATAGGTCTAATTGAAGAGGCATAGCCTGTGTTAATATGTCAACAAGCCAAGATAAAGTGATTAAAAACACCCATCAGAAGGTGTAAATGCATTTTGTTTGAATAATAAAGTATACATTAAAATAAAATGTTATCTACTTTAATAAAGCATGTTGAGTTTGCTAATGCAGAACTATTTCTATTGGCAAAGATGATAATTACGAAGTCAAGTTAAAAAAAATTGGCTCAAGAGACGTGGAAAAAGTGGTCAAGGACATTCTCATCCAATTAAATTTGAAAATAAGCATATAATCCCTTGAGGTCTGAGGTCATGTGAACTACACTGGAGAACTTTTATAATTCTACTCTGTTTAGAACATATTTATTTCACCATTGCCACAGAGTTATTATTATTTTTTAAATTCGTTTTTGTTTTACTGGTTTTTCTTTATTGTTTCATACTCCGTCACTGTGATGGTGAGGACTTAAATAATCTGTCACTCCTACTAATTCATGCATGGTTTCCCAGTCGTCATTGCCATATGTAAATTGAGATTATTCTTATTAAGTTTTCATGGCCAACTGATGCAAAATTTTCTGGACATGGCACTTTACAGGGCTAATGAGGCTGTGAGTTGAAATTAGATTCAGTGTAGAGAAAATGATTTCTCAAATCATCCTAAAATTTTGGAATTTTTTTTCTACCAGCTTTAACATAAGAACATAATGTTTTTTTTTTTCAACAAAACAAAATAATTATTTCAGAAAATATATATGCTTGTCGAAATTGCTAAACAATGAAAATTTTTGTGCCCATCAGAATTTCCACGTGAATTGTTTCATGCCCACCTAGAAGAGATTCTACAGTACATTCTCAATGTGGAATGTAAAGATCAGGATTAAAGTCTGTGGTTTCATACAGAATTAGTTGGTTCTCATTCAAAGGTGATTCATCCCTATAAGTTCATACAGTTATCTCCTGAAAGTGAAATATACATTCCTTTTAGATGAAGTTTTTCTTTTACTGAAA
>NW_011919022.1:0-1639 GCF_000151845.1 Pteropus vampyrus | reverse complement strand
ACAGGTCTCTATCCTCTTATCCCCAGCCGTCTGCCTAAGTATCTCTTCTTTTTCCGGAGTCTCAGCTCCACCCGCTCTGTTCATACTCTGGATCCTGCACCACACAGACACAGTACACGGAAGCAAAGAAAATGTTTTTACCTGAGGGCTAGAGGTACCAAGTATATGTACCAAATAAAATATTGAAACTAATTTTTGCTAATATTTATTATATGGATTGATTTTAGTATATAATTTATACATAAATATACATATGTTGGAGGTGCTATGCTAAAAAGTAGTTTCTGGTGAGTTGTGCAACACCAGTTGTTTGAAGGTGACTGGCATGGAGAAGCGGGGGAAAGAGAGTCTCTGTTCTTTTGAGGGTAGACTGGGAAAGAAGACAAGAATACAGCACAATAATAACTATTGTCCCTGTCACAATCTGATTCTAAGAGTAATACTGAAATGTCCACCATTATGGAGGAGGCTGTCATAGATAGAGGGAGAGCCTATGAAAGAGAAAGAGGGAGCCTGGTAGGAAATGAAGGCAAGGAGGTCTGTGGGGGCCCTTGAAAGCCAGGTATTGATGTTAGGTGGTTAACTCCCACATCTATTCCACCTGCACACAATTAATCTAGTTTAATCATGATGTCCCATTCTCTTGCTAGTGACCAGTTCAGGATAGGACAGGTGACCCAAATCTGACTATGAGACTTGAATAATCTATGGGAGGATGGAGGTATTGCTGGAAAAGTTTTCCCCTCTTCTACGAGGTATGTACATATGAAATGGCACCTTCTCCAGAACTGCAGCAGTCAACCTGGAACCACAGAAGATTCACCCATCGGGAGGGCAGAACAGAGACAGGGAAAGCCTGAGTCCTCATGGCTTCCCTGGGCTTCTGAAATAACCAACCCACACCAACTCAACTCCTAGGTTTCTTCTCACCTAAGACAATAAGTTTGCATGTTGGTTAAGCCACAGGAAGCTGGATGTCCTGTCACTTGCAGCCTAAGACATGTCATCTGATACAATAGACTCAGGAGTCAGAACATGAGCCTGAAGGCGGTGGGCAACCCTAGAAAGTTCTGAGGTTCAAATAAAATAATGACTGCAAAGGCATTTCAGCATCACAGATCAAGCCTAGATGCAAGGACAAGGGCTGGTTTTCTCCAGCCATGGTGGATCACCAACATTCTTCAAGTGCATTTGTCTTTGCCTAATGCCATTGGTTTTCAAACCATGCTCTGTCTCAAGGTGTCCTTGACTTCTGTTTCAAACATTCTTTCCTTCTTTTGCCTGTTTGAGTCCTCGTTGTTCTTCAAGGCCAAACTCAGATGCCTTTTTATTCAGGAAGGCTGATTGATTCTTCACCTTTTGTGTGGAAGAAGATAAAAGTGCTTCCATTTGTTCAGGGATAGCTGCAACATTATGAGATTGAAAACCTGGTGCTGTTGTTTTATATGAAAGTGTAAATTTGGGTCACGGTGAGAATGTGAGAATGAGTACTGAGGAATCAGAGGAAGACTGAGCTGGTAAGGCCTGCACACTGTCACCCTCAATCCTGCCTTCCATCCTCCTTCCCCTCGTGTTGCAGGGGCTGAAAGTCGGCAAACTAGGTTTCCCAGGCCTCTGGCAAGCTGGCTCCTTGTTGGTG
>NW_011919021.1:0-1329 GCF_000151845.1 Pteropus vampyrus | reverse complement strand
TCGGTATACAAAGAACTGTCTCATTCTTTTTTATGGTTGCAGAGTATACGTAGAAATACACTGTTATTTGACCTGTTTATTAATAAATGTTTCCAATCTTTTGCTACTACAAACAAAGATTAAATTTTTAGTGGTGGAATTTCTAAGTTAAAGGGAATGTCCATTTAAAATTTTGTTAAATACCACCACCAAATTGTCCTCCATAGAAGTTTTCCAATTTACATTCCCACAAACAAAATAGGAGAGTACCTGTTAAACTTCCCCTCACCACACTATGTCTTATTAGTCTTATAGATCTTTGTCAATGTGATGCATGAAAAATAATACTTCAAAGAAATTCTAATTTGCATTTCTCTTTTTATGGGTAGAAGTGAGCATTTAAGAACCATTTCTATTTCTTTTTGTGTGAACTATTAGTTCATGTCTTTTGTACGTATTTTGCTTGGATTTTGTCCTTATTGATTTTAGCTCTGAAGGTAAATATAAAAATTACCCATCTTCCTATGATATGAAATGAAAGCATATATTTATAGTTGTTTATCATCTTACTCTTCTTAAGGTGATTTTTGCCCTACAGATTTTTTTTTTTATGTGTAGTTGAATTTATCAGTCTTTTATAGCATCTAGGTTTTGTTGTGTACCCTGTACCTTAAAATACTCTCCAAACTTTGACATTATATAAACTTCTCCCATGATTCTTCAACTATTTTTTTTTTTTAATTTAAATCTTTGATGTATTTGAAATGTATCTTGGTGAATAGTGTGAAGTGCAGAGCCAAGTTAAATTTTTCTAGATGGCTATCCAGTTATTCTATCACCAAATATAATTCCTTTTTTTTTTTTTTTTACTGACGTGAAATTAAATTCCTAAGTACATTTGGATGTATTTTTGGACTTTCTATTCTGTCTCATTGATTACAGATCAACTGTGGCTCCATTCTTTCTTGATGACAAAACCCTGATTTTTTATTTTATGGTGATTTTTCTCCAGTTCCTCAGGGAAGGTGATTCCCAGATCAAACAGAGAGTAAATCATGGTTGGTCTAAGCTACTATTGGTGGTCTTATTCTCTTTGCTATTTATTTGTGTATTCTTGGACAATAGGACCTGAAGAAAAGTTTATTGGGTGGCTGCTAGGAATAAATCTATTATACATACAAAGAAAGATGTTTAGCTGTCATTGAACATATAAATCTGAAATTCACAAGAGAGGTCTAGAATAGAGATATAATTTGGGAGATTATCACTACATAGATCATACTTAAAGTAATGTGATGAGATAAGACTATCAAGGAGTGAGCATAATTGGAAAACGTTAAAAGGTCAAAG
>NW_011919020.1:0-3274 GCF_000151845.1 Pteropus vampyrus | reverse complement strand
GCTGATGAGGGTAGGGGGACGGGGGGGGGCACAGAGGGGAGTAGGGAGGTATGGTCTGAAAACCGTTTAGCCAAGATCTACGGACAGGAGCAGTTAGGGACAAGTGGAGGGTATACACCTGCCCCCCCACAGCCAGTAGGTCCCAGGCCCATGAGCACCCACCCCCCAAATCGCATCCTCTTTGGGTGCTCTGCTTAAGTCGAGTGCCACCATCCACCGAGGAGCCAGGAGGCACCCTGACACCGCTCGGCCGCCTTCGGTTCCCCCCACCTCTCTGAGCCGGCCTCAGCACCCTAGCTCGCCTGATGGCTGGCTGGCTGGCCTTCCTGCCTGCACCACCTCTGTTCCTGCCTGGGCCGGGACCGCCCTCTGCTTCCCTGGGCCAGCCCCAGGTCCCCCGTGAGGCACAAAGGCCTTCACTCACGGCATTCCTCTGCCGGGACCCTTCCCCCACCCCTCAGCTCACGCCTCACTCCCCAGGGGCGTCCTCAAAAAGGCCTGGTCTCCAGTAGGTTCGGGGGATGGGGGCTCAAAAAATGACACTCTGCCCTTGCCTCATGCTTGGAGCGAGTAGGCTCCCCCTGGGGCCAGCCGGTGCTGGGCAGGCAGGAGCTGCTCAGTGGGTGTTTATTGACGGAAAGGTGGAGGAAGGATGGAGGAGGAAGAGGCGGGTAGAGACCCCTCCTTTTCCGTGGAGGTCCTGGGCTTGGCTCCTCCCTAGCAGACTGGGGCCAAGTTTTGAGTTCCCTGAAGCCCTCAGAAACGTCAGAGTTCATCAGTCCCCACTGCCGACAACATACTGATCATCTCGTTGACCCGCCAGCCGGGCACCGCTGGGGGTCTGCGAGATGGGCACACACCAGCAGGAGTCCTGGGGTAGACCAGAGCCCTGCCCGGGGCCGAGCCCGGCTGCGCTGGCTGGGACCCTGTGGCAGCCAGCGTCCGCCTCTCTGGACAGAGCCAGGGAAGGCCCCCAGGTTGTACCACCACCGATGAGCTGGGTGCGCGCAAGACACACCCCATCTGGGGACTTTGAGTATACCCAGGCTCTGCCGAGTGCTCCCCTAAAGCACCTGTGTTTATCCCTCTGTGTCTGGAGCAAACACGGTGGAACCTTGGGAGAGTCTGCGGGTGTGGGAACCACCAAGTACACACTATGCGCCCTCCAGCTCACCTGGGCCAGCTTCTCTTGGGGAGCCCCCCACCCCACTGACCGCCCCCTCCCCAGTGGGGGCTGAGATGGCGCCCCAGGCCTTGAGGAAAGCTGTGGGTGATTCTGGCTAAGCCCCACCCCCTTGGCTCAGCCTCTGCATGTGTGTGTCCCCGTCTGTGCCATGATCCCGGCTCAGTGAAAGCCGGAGAGCACCGCAGACCCACATGGTCTCCCGGGCAACCAGGACAGAAGGGAGGGCTGTCCCTGCCTGGGGCTCTTCATGAGGGCCCCAGGGTGGCAGCGCACGGGGTCCTGCAGCACGGCTTTGCTTCCTAGGACGCCTTCTCTTGGGTGCTGCGCCGCGGCAGGTGGGGGCGGGTGCTGCCCTGCCACCCCCTCTCTGCCTGTGCAGAAGGAGCTCCACGGGAGGCCAGAACAGAGAGGGGCAGGTGACAGCTTGCAGTCACTCTGGCCTCAGGGTGCAGAGTATGCACCCTCTCTCCAGGCCCAGTGCGGCTCCCAGGTGTGACACGCACGGACAGACTGGTCTTGGTGCGGGTCTCTGAGGAGTGACCAGTGTCCCGGGGCAGGGGGGTGGGGGGTTCAGGGCAGAGTTGCTGATCTGCCCAGCAGCTCAGAGCCAGGCAGGACCCAGTGGGACATTCACCGTCGCTTGTGCGCATGAAACGCCAACGGCTCAGAGTCCACCTGCCCCCACGGAGGTCCCTGTGGGAATGAGCCCCCTCTTGTTCCTCGGGGTTCGGAAGGCTCGGAGCGCCGATGGGGGCGGATCCGGGGTGAGGATGCGGGCGGGCCCCCGCCCCCCCAGCTCCGCTCGACGCCGCTGCGGTTCCCGGCGCAGCCGGCAGGGGGCGCGCCCAGACAGGCGCCCGAACCAAGACCTGGAACGTTCTTTTCTTCCTTTGAGTCGGAGAGAGAAAAGTGTATTTCAGGGCCGAGTGACGGAAGAAGTCGCCTGTCGCGCCCCCCTCGCTTCTCCCTCGGCTCCGGGTCCGAGCTGCCGCCGGCCCGCATGCCGCTGCCCGACGGGGCGCGCAGCCCGGGGGGCGTCCACGCGGGGGCGCGCGGCGGGGGCCACACCAACCAGACCTTCGTGTTCGATGACGGCCGATGCGCCCCCAGGTACAGTGGGCTGCGCCCCTCCCCGCGCGGGGGGACCCTGGCCTGGCCTAGCGCCACCCCCCAGGACCGTGCCACCCCCAGATCTCCTCCAGGGTCTTCCCCGCCCCCCAAGGCCCGCGAGCGCCCTCTCCTGAGCGCCGCGAGGAAGGGCGCCCCTCGGGACCCGGGCGTTCGCTCCAATGACCAGCAGGTGCCCGGGCGGCGTCTGTCTGCGCCCCGATGCGAAGGTGACCCGAGCGCGGCCATTTTTAAGTGCCGGTTCCGAGTCTCGCGGGTGCAGGCAGCTGTAGACCCCGCGTACCTTGGGGGCCGCGGGCTGTGCGGGCCGTCCAGCCCCCTCTTGCCGAGCCTGGGGGAGGGGCCCGCTGGGGTGCTTCTGCGTGGAGGTGGCTGTGCTGCGCCCCAGCAGGACACGGGGCAAGGGTAGCCCACATGGAAGTGCGTTTCAAGGGCCTCTCTTACCACGACGAGGCTTGATTGGGGTGCAGGTGCTGGCGTGCTGTCCGTGAAGGGTGGGAGTTTGGGACTCCTGCCCCTTGGTGACTTCCGGCGGTCACTTCTCTCTCGGAGCTCCGTTTGCGCACCTGTGTGAGGAGACGGTGGACTGGCTAGGGCTTTCAGGTGGCCTGGGAGCGAGCCGTGGCCGGCCAGCCTTCACCCCGCAGTGTCCCAGGATGCCACACGGCCCCTGCCCATCCAGGTGACTGCCCTAGAGAGCGCAGCAGTCTAGTGGGGCCCCATGGGGTGGGAGGGGTCGCCCCTGTCCACTTTCTCGCCCGTCCCGGAGGACAGGCGCATATGTCTGCCTGTCACCCTGTGCCGGGAGCCAGCCTCCAGGTGACCCGCAGCCTGTCCCTGCCTGCCCTGTGCGACAATCCCAGCTGGGCCGAGCCCTGTCCCCTGGGTCCTGCATGGTTGGGCTGAATCCGAGCCCAGAGGAGTGGACAAGCACACCGAAAGGCGGGTGGCCTGGCTTGA
>NW_011919019.1:0-1655 GCF_000151845.1 Pteropus vampyrus | reverse complement strand
CCCCCTTCACCCCCGGCAGGCCTGAAGATTCCGGCTGGTTCAACTTCTCTCTGAAAGCTGCTCACCTGCATGCTGTACAATATCCGTGTCCTGCTGGACGACCCGGCCCTGGGGATCGGATGGTGGGTGACTTGCGGGCTGAGCCTCTGCCGGGGACCCTGCTGCCATTACAGAGGCCGGAGGAGGTCTGTGCCCAGAGCCTCGGAGGGTCCTTCCTTCTCCAGAGTGACCCCTGTTCCAGGACCCGTGCTCAGGATCCTTGTGGGCAGCGCGGCTTCTTCCCCGGAGGCTGGTGGGACCCTCCGTGCCCCCACTCGCCGCGGTGGCCCCGGTGGACGCCGGGCTTGCCCACGCGGGGCAGGGCTTGTCGCCAGTGCAGCCCCTGGAGGCCCTCCACGCCTCCCGCTCCCCCACCCCGCCGCCTACGCGGGCTCCGGACGCCAGGGACCTGGCCGCGGGATGCTGGGCCATCGTGCGTGTCGTGTCCTCTCCGGACACGTGTCCCCCCTCTTTCTGGGGGTTTCCTCAGCCTCACCGGCAGCTCTCCAGCGGGTGTTCGTTTGCGCTGACGCGTTTCTAACCCCTGGGGTTCCGGCTCCAGGCGCCGGTTCTCGCTGCAGACGGGCACTGCCTTCCCGCGTCGGGGTGCCGCACCCCCCTTCTCTCGTTTGCCCCGGTCAGCCCCTGCTCCTCCCGAGCGCCCGCCGGAGCGTCTGGCCACCCTTGGTGCTGTGCGCCTGGGGTGGGCACTCCCACGCCGAGGGCCTGGTCCTCGCTGTCACCTGGGTGAACCCGTCACCTCTCTGGCTGGCCCACCGAGCAGATTCTTCCCGCCTCTTTCCTTGAGGGTGAGGCCGGGCCTGGAGACTTGCTGTGCCAGCTCGCCCGTGCCCCCCATGTGCAGTGGGACCTGGCGCCCCCAGGCCAGACTCCTTCACCCTCTCCTGAGGACAAACCTTTCATCCTCACCCTGTGGGGAGAGCAGGTCCCGCCATGGTGGTTTGAGAAGGAAAACTGGGGTCTCGGACTGGTTCCTACACCATGTTCCTGGGTTTGTCCCACCTTCCGCCACTCCCCATGGCTCTTGGGCGTCTGGTTCCACGTCCCCATGGGACCAGGTCTGTTTTAGTCATTGCACAGCATCTGGCACCCGAGTGGGTGGGAGACAAATGGGTGGGTGAGGGGCCTGGTAGATGTATGGATAGAAAGGGTGGATGGTGGATGGTGGATGGATGGATGGTGGATGGAGGGTGGATGGTGGATGGATGGATGGTGGATGGATGGATGGTGGATGGATGGATGGATGGTGGATGGATGGTGGATGGATGGTGGATGGATGGATGGTGGATGGATGGTGGATGGATGGATGGATGGTGGATGGATGGATGGTGGATGGTGGATGGTGGATGGTGGATGGATGGTGGATGGATGGATGGATGGATGGTGGATGGTGGATGGTGGATGGTGGATGGTGGATGGATGGTGGATGGTGGATGGATGGATGGATGGATGGATGGATGGATGGATGGATGGTGGATGGATGGATGGTGGATGGATGGTAGATGGTGGATGGATGGATGGATGGTGGATGGATGGTGGATGGATGGATGGTGGATGGATGGTGGATGGATGGATGGTGGATGGTGGATGGTGGA
>NW_011919018.1:0-1074 GCF_000151845.1 Pteropus vampyrus | reverse complement strand
TTGAATATTTTGTGCCAAGCCCTTCTGTCCTGCACAGTTTCTTTTGAGAAATCAGCTGCCAGTCTTATGGGTGTTGCCTTGCAGGTAACTATCTGCTTTTCTCTTGCTGCTTTTTAATATTCTTCCTTTGTATTTAACCTTTGGCATTTTAATTATGATGTGTCTTGGTGTAGGCCTCTTTGGATCCTTGGTTTTTGGGGCTCTCTGAGCTTCCTGGGGTTGTATGTCCATTTCCTTCACCAGATTAGAGAAGTTCTCCATCATTATTTCTTCAAACGCTGTCCAACATCTTGTTTTCCTTTAGGTATGATGATCAGATGAATATGTTGACCTTTAATAGTGTCCCATATGCTCCTTAAATTATTTTTATAGTCTTGGTGGCATCTTTTTTCTTGCCATTCTGATTGAGTGTCCTTGGCTTTCCCACCCTCTAGATAGGTCATTTGATCCTCTTCTTTATTCACTTTGTTTATTCTATTTAATATACTTCTCATCTCAGATAACGTATTCTTCATTTCTGACAAGTTCCCTTTTATAATTTCATTTCCATTCTTATGTTTTTTATCTCTTTTTGAAGTTCTCACTGAATTCATCAACCCTTCCAATAAGTTCATTGAGCAGTTTTATAACCAGTGTTTTGAACTCTGCATTTGTTAAATTACTTGACTCCATTATTTCTGGATCTCTGTTCTGTTTTCTCATATGGTTTCTGCTGCTTTGTCTTCCCATTTTGGCCGCCTTTCCATGTCTGTTTTTATGTACTAAGCAAAGCTTCTAAATCTCCCGGTCTTGTTAGTATGGATTTGTAAAGTAAGTGTTCAGTGGCACAGTCCTGAGAGGGGTTCAGCTGCAGGCTAAATTTAGCCCAAGCCTCTGCCCCTCTGGGACCACCTATTAAGATTCAGCAAGCAATCCACAGATGCTTGTGCTTATAGTTGCCTCAAAAGGCCACACCAGAAACTAAGGCCAGCTGTCTCCAGTGTGAGTCTAGGTGCTACTCAGCAAGAAGCACTTGACTTGCTGAGGATATACCTGGATGTGGCTTGGGTGGGGCTGCGAGTTGGGGGAGGTGGC
>NW_011919017.1:0-6066 GCF_000151845.1 Pteropus vampyrus | reverse complement strand
CTAAGCCCGCGTGGGCCTTTATGATGCGGGGCTCCCTGTGCTGCCTTCACACCCCGCGGCCCGTCTGTGACCTCCTTGCCCAGTCGGAACCGAGGCAAAATGGCCTCGCACGTGAGAAACACTACCTCCCCCCACGCAGGAGAGGCGTGGGGCGTGAGGACGGTGACGGGCGCCACCTGTCACCGCCCCACCCCCGCCCCGCCGGCCAGGCCCACTGACCCGCGATCACGTCCAGATGCACGGGGTCGCTGAGGCTGGTCTGGGCCGTGTGGCACGTGTAGTTCCCGCTGTCACTGATGCTGGCCGTGAGGCTGTAGCTGGACTGGGCCTGAGTCTCCAGGGAGTCGCCGTTGTGGAACCAGCGGGTGGAGGGGCTCCCAGGGCCGGGGGCTCCCTCGCAGGTCAGAGTCACGTTGTCCCCCTGGAGCACGTTGACCCAAGGGGGCTCAAGGCTCAGCGTGGCCTTCGGGAGCCCTGCGGAGGGCAGGGAGCAGTGGCGACATCAGGAGAGGGGGCCCTGGGCAGACCTGAGTTCCAGACAGCGCAGTCCCCATGGGCTCTGCTGGGGACGCCAGGGGTGGAACCCGCCCAGAGCTGTTCGTGACCGGAGGTGACTGCTCTTGCCGCTAAACCTCCAGGGCACAGGGGACAAGTCCTCTCGGGGGCTCGGCTGCCCATTGGGAGACGCAAGAATTTCCAGAAGGGGTCAAGGCACACAGTCTTGGAGTAAACACGCACTCACCACGGGCCCTGGGCGGGTCCTGCTCACCCCCACCTCACACACACGCGCACCTGCACGCACACCAGTTGACCAGTGCAGGCACCCGCCCTGCTGTCCTGGGAGGCGGCCAGCATGTAGAACGGAGCGCCCAGTGGGGCTCACCCCACCCACGGCGGCCAGTGCTGCCTCATCCTGCTCCTGTCCAGGCCCGAGGCCCTCAGATACTGGCCAAGACGGGACAGGCTGAGCAGACACGCGCTGACACGTGCAGTGCCCGGGCTCTTTGATGGCACGATGCACTGCTTGGAGGCAGGGAGGCGCCCGCGTGAGAGCATCTTCTGTGAGGACACCCCGACGTCCCAGGGCAGCAGGACAGAGAGCTGTGGCACCTGTGCACGTGGGCCACCCTCCCTGCCTCCCTGGGGGTGACTCGTGGCGACTGCTCTGGCTCTGCCTGGGCATGGGGCATGGGCGTGTTTGGGGCACCTCCAGGTGGGGAGCTGGGAGCAGAGGGCGGAGCAGCTGGCGGGGTGGGGAGGCCGTGAGGGTGGTGACTTACCAGGAGCGCTGGCAGCAGGAGCTGGAGGAGACAAAGCAGAATCAGCAGACGCGTCGTCCTGAATACTCACCGCCCGCAAACCCCCTCAGCTCCCTGGCCTTCTCCGTCTCCATGAAACTCGCCTATATCGTCCAGGCCTTTACTTGCCCAGCCGCGTGTCACTGAAATGGCCACCATGTTCAAACGGACACTGGCCTGCCCTTCCGACCCTTTTCTCTAGTAAGCGTGCCCTCCGTTCTCATGGTGATGCCCGCCCCTTCCTCAGCCCCGAAGCTTCCTGTCCTCTGCCCCCAGGCCCCCGTCACTCGAAGCCTATGCCTCCCTCCAAGCCTCGTGGAGACCTCGCCTCCTCCCCCGGGAGCTGGCCACCTGCCCGCAGCCCCAAGCCCCTTCCCCGCTTCTCCGGGGGCACTGTCCCCTCCAGGCCGTGGCCGCTCCCCGCCCTGCGGCCCCCGCCCGTCCTCTCGAGCGTATCCTGCACTGCTGGGCCCTTTCCTTTCTGCATCCCCAGTTCCTCCTCCTCAGCCGGAACTTTCCCGTCAGCGTGTATCCAGGGTCTTTCATTAAAAGAAGAGCCTCTCGCCTGACCCCACGGATAACCCCAGACTCCTCCTCTCCGTCCCACACCGACTCCCCCGTGTCCCTCCGCGCAGATGCGCCCGCTGCTGCTGCCAGCCCCGGGCCCCTGTCGCCCTCGCCAGCCCCCTGCGCGCGCCCGCTCCTGCCCCAGTCCCCCGCGACCTCCCTGCCGTGGAGACAGGCGCACGCATTCCGTTCTCTCCCTGTTACGTGTACTCCCACCGCCCACCCAGCTGTCCGGCCTGTCCCCCCGCTGTCCCCCCGCCGTCCCCCGAGCCCCAGCCCTTCGCAGCAGCAGATCCTGGACCCACGACTTTTCTCCACATCCGTGGCCGATCATTTATTCGTTCGACAGTCGCAAATGCTACGCGTGCTCACACCCAGCACGGGCCCTGCGAGGGGACGCGGGCCCTGTGCGGCAGGTCGGGAAGGCTCTGCCGCGTCCGCGCTGAACCCAAGTCCCGGGCGGCACCCCACGGGCGGCTCCGGATCGCTTAGGCAGGCCAGCCCGGGCCCTGCGGTGGCAGAGGGTGTCGTGCTGCAGGGAGGGCCGAACCCCAGGGCCACGGGGCCGGCGTGGGAGGGCGGGATTCACTGCCAGCGGCACAGCGCCGAGGCGTTGGCGAAGCCGGTGACTCAGCCACAGCCCCAAAGGGTTGTGACCTCAGTGTGCAGCTAGCTGGATTTGGGGAAGCAGGGTCGGGACCAGGGAAGGCCGGGTCAGGGGACACTGTGAAAAGTGAGCCGCCCAACAATGAGGACCTAAACGTAGTGGCCCAGGTGGGAACGGAAGATGGAGCAGACCCTCGGTGACACAGCAAAGGGGCAAGTGGGTTAGAGTGCCCGGAGCCCTGCACAGGTGGCCAGTGGGCAGCGGCCGAGAAGCCGTCCCGGCGGAGGCCCAAGCGTGCCCCGCAGTGTGAAGGGCGAGGTGCCTCGCGCTGCCCTCCATCAGCCCCCTCATCCTGCCCCTGGGACACTCCCTCTGCCCCAGTGTCACCCCGCACGAGGGCCGGGGGCTCCCAGATCTCACCGCCCGTCACGCACGTGTCTGCCCCTGACCATCCCAAGGTGGACGTGAGGCGGGCAGCTGCAGGACTGGGCCCGGGACACAGCCCTGGCCGCAGGGCTTCCCGCGGGGCCTGCCATGGACGCCGCCTCCCCAGCGCCTTCGGCCCTGGCCGGAGCCGAGTGCATGGCCAGCGCCCGCCTCAGCCCAGGACCGGCCACGGATGGCCGGGTCCCACATTGGGTGGCTTCGGTGTTGCCCGGGTGGCGTGTCATATGAGCCACCGGCCCTCTGTGCTTCTTCCCGGGGAGAGAAGAGGCTGCCACTGCCTGGAGTGAGCCCAGGGCACGGAGAACAGCGTTCATGGCGCCCTCCCCACCCGTCCAAGACGACGTGCACCTTCCCCCCTAATGTGGCTGCTGCAAAACTCTGAGGAAGGAAGACGGCCTGGCCACCCAAGTCCAGGTACCCCCGTGACAGCAGGCCCTGCCGTGGGGGAGGCAGAGCATCAGGGACCCGGGTGCTTCATGAGACTGGGCTGAAGGCAGCTAAAAACCACAAACCCTGCCAAGGCCAGCAGCGTCGTCCCCATTAGCCTTTGACCTCCTGGTTTTCCTGCCCTGCGTCCCAGGTCCCCTCGGCTGGCCAGGTGCAGCACCACCCAGGGGGCACGCCTCGTGGGAAAGCAGGCTGCCTGCACCCACCCCCTCCGTCCCCTGGGGACCCTGACTCACCCAGGAACAACAGAGTTGCCCACAGCAGCATGGGACCCCGAAGCTGGTGGGGGGCGCAGTCGGCCCGGGCACGCCGGGTGGCAGGGCGGGGCAGGGCTGAGGGGACCGCCATCACCTCCTGGCCAGGTCGCTTGCAGCACCAGCGCGGCAGGCACAGGCTTCTAGGAGGCTGGACGGTTATCACTGAGCAGGACAGACCAGCTCTGAAGCCGAAAGAGGAAGTGAGGAGAAGCACCCTTTTATCACAGGCCCCTCCCCACCCTTTCCCCTGAGGCGCCCTCCCTGAAGACGCAGGGCTTCCCAGAACACTCGCTCTGCCCCCCCACCAAATTCACCAGAATTTTAGGAACTGGGAAACGGCTTCCCCGCCCTCCCCCGGGGCAAGCTGGGCTTGGGCTTGGGCTCTGGAGGACAAGGGGACGGCCACTTGAACTCAGCTCAGGGCCTCCTCCCCAGCTGTCTCTCCACACAGGTGATTGCGCGGCCTATGACGCCAGGTCCACCTGGAGGCACAGACTCGGGCCCGACTACCCACCGGCCACCCAGCACCGGGCTTTCCTCATCCTCATGGCCCCAAACTCGCTTTGGGTTGTGGGACAGGGACAAGGATGGGTGTCAGCTGGCGACGGGTGTCACACTCGTCCTCACTGTCCCCTCCCTCGTTCACTCCCTTCCTCATCCACCCATCCAGATACCTACCAAGTGCCAGCTCGCGCCCTGGTTCTCTATCTTTGCCCCCCGTTCCCACCCTGTCCCGTCGCCATGGCAGGTGAGAGCATGGCTCTGTGAGTCTAGGTGGGCACGCCAGGCCGCTCCCAGAACGCCTGGTCCCTCGTCCGCCCTCCGAGTAGGGCTTCCCAACCTCAGCACCCCTCACCTTGGGGCCAAACGGCTCTGGTTGTGGGCACCTGTCCCCACGCAGCACCCCGGCCGCTAGGTGCTGGCGACACCCTCTAGCTGTGAAAATTAAAGCGTCTCCAGGCGCTGGCAAACATCCTGTGACCGAGCGGCACCGCTGCCGGGGCTCTTGGAGACCAGGTGAGGGTTTGTGCACTGGCAAAGCGTGTTGTGGTGTCCAGGAACGCCGGTCTCCGCTGGCTTTCTGTCCCCGTCCTCGCAGCCAAGGACCGGGACACACCGGAGGACAGGGACACACCGGCATGCCTCACAGGGCCCCTCCTGGCCCCTTTCCAAAGGCACCTCAGGAAGCACGGTGTAATACCCAAGGAAATGACAGCAAAGCCTGCGGTCCCGCCCCGGCCCCAGCCGACAGCCTCAACAGCCCCACCCCTCGGCCACAGGCTTTCACCGCTGGCCCCTGCTGCCCCCAACCCCAACCGCAAATCTGCCTCTGCCTCTATCTGATTTGGGGATCGAAAAGTCAGATCTTTATCCAGGGCATCTTTAACTCTTTTGTCGCGGACAGATGGTTATTGTTCTACTCGGATGCTTCTGCTGAAGTGACAGGAAGGGCCCTGCTGAGAGCTTTGGACACTGACGCGGCCGCTGAGTCTCGCGGCGCACCGTGGGTTCGGTCAGCTTGGCTGGCGAAGGCTCCCGTGGCGTCCGTGCCACACCAGCGCTGGAGGCCTGGCCCGAGTTCACTGGGACTAGAGGCTGCTGACCGCGTGGCAGAGACCGCTCGAGCCCATGACACTGGCACGAGAATCCCGGCCCTTTCCCCTCTCGTCACGAAGCCCTCCTCCTGCTCTGCCCGCTGCTCCAGAGACCCTGCTGCCATCTGTATTTCTGAGGCTCCAGCAAAGCGGGGCACCCATCTGCCTACTGGGCTTGCCACGGAAGACCCTGCTTGGTCCAGGATGCCGGTGGCCCCGCCGTTCTGCCTGTCGCGACCTCTCCCTGACCCAAGCCTCTGTTTCTCGGGCCTGCGCGCCGCCCTTGCCTGACACGTCAGACGGCCCGCCGTGGCCCTGCCCGTCCCTCTCTCTGCCTCCACCGAACGGACAGAGAGCGGAAGCGGAGATGGGACGAGCAGGGGGCCCGCCCGCCAGGCCGCCTGACCCGCAGGGCTGCCGCCTTCCCGCTCCTGCACCCCGGTTCCAGTAGCCTCCACTGCAGGACACGGCT
This sequence comes from Pteropus vampyrus, assembly GCF_000151845.1. NCBI lineage: Eukaryota > Metazoa > Chordata > Mammalia > Chiroptera > Pteropodidae > Pteropus > Pteropus vampyrus. The sequence goes on along the minus strand of NW_011919017.1, from coordinate 376 downwards.
TTTGGTGGCACTGCTCGGGTCTGTCTCCACTCGCGCAGGACTGGTGTCCCTCGTGCCTGGAATGCCGGCTAACTGTCCACGGCTCCGATGTCCACACCGAACCAAGGCCTCGCCTGTCGACCTACATTTCAGGCTCCAACGGGAATCACCAGGAGACATTCATGACTCACTGTTCACTTCCCCTGGTGGGTCCCTACTCCCCTGGCCAGCAGTAAGTAAGGCGACGGCTGCCTCAAAAAGTCCCCAGACTCTCTAGACAAAGTTGTTCTTGTGACAGGACAGCCCTCGTTTATCTCTGGCCGAGCCAGGATGTGTCTACGGTCGGCCACAGCGCCCGCTGCCCTGGGATTAGCACATCTGAGGAAGCTGAGAAACT
>NW_011919016.1:0-1338 GCF_000151845.1 Pteropus vampyrus | reverse complement strand
TAAATGTGACTCAAGAAAAAAAATAAAACACCAAATAAACTACAAAAAGTAAAGAGATTAAATTTAAACATTTAAAACTTTACCAAAAAAGAAAAAAGAAAAAAAGACCAGAATCAGATAGTTTCATTGGTACATACTACCAAATATTTAAAAAATAAGATCGATACTAATTATTTATAAACTCTTCCAAAAATAAAGGAAGAGGGAAAAATTTCCATCCTATTTCATGAGGCCAGGATTACCCTAATATCAAACCAGACAAAAAATATCAAACAAGAAAATGACAGACCATTGTGTCATAAATATAGATCCAAAAATTTCCAGAAAAATACTAGCACACAGAATTCAGAGGAATATGGAAATGATTATATACTATGACCAAGTGGGACTTATTCAAGGAAGGCAATGTTGGTTCAACATATAAAATCAATCAACGTAATACATTATATCAGTAAAATATTTTATTGGCAATTGATTTTCAATAATTCTAAGACTTCAATGGAAGAGAGAATAGTCTTTTCAACAAATGGGGCTCGGACAAAAGGATATTCACTTGCAAAAGAATGATGTTGGACCTTTTTTTACATCATAAACAAGAGCTATTTTGTATATAAAAACATCTCATAGAAGAAAATATAGGAAAATTTCTTCATGACCTCACATTAGGCAAAGCTTTCTTAGATATGAAACTAAAAGCTTTCTTAGATATGAAACTAAAAGAACAAGCAGCAAAAGAAAAAAATTGGACTCTATCACATTAAAAGTTTCTGTACTTCAAGGGATACAATTGAGTGAAAAGACAACTCATAGAATTACAGAAAATATTTGCATATCATAGACTTAAATATGGAATATATAAAGAACTCTTAACAGCTAAATAATATGAATATAAACAATCCAACTTAAAAATAAGCAAAGAAATCAAACAGATATTTCTCCAAAGAATGGCCAGTAAGCACATAAATATGCTTCACATCATTATCCATCAAAGAAATAGAAATCAAAACTATAATTTATTATAACTTCACAACTAGCAGGATGACTAAAATAAAAAGACATAACAAAACGTGTCGGTAAGGATATGGGAAGATTACAGCCCTTATAGCTGCTGGTGGGGATATAAAATGGAACAGCCATTTTGTAAAACAGTTTGGAATTTCCTCAGAAAGTTAAACATAGAGTTATCATATGATCTAACAATTCTGCACCTAGGTATATGCCCCACCAAAATTAAAACATATTTCTACAAAAAATTGTGCACAAATTTTTGTTGCAACATTATTCACATAATCAAAATGTTGAAAGAGCCCAATGTTCATAAACTGATAAATGATTAAA
>NW_011919015.1:0-970 GCF_000151845.1 Pteropus vampyrus | reverse complement strand
GGTTTTTATAAAGAAAGACAAGTCAAATATTTTATTATTTTTGTCTACCCCTTCTATGCTGGGTCTCCTGATTATTGAAATGAGGGGAAGAAAAGCATGAACACTGTTCTTCAATTTCCGATTCCCTTGCATCAACCCTCCATCTTCCCCGCTCTCATCCTCACCATTCTCTGTGTGTTTACTCTGAGGAGGTATTGGAAAGTACACTGAACTTTGAGTCAGAAGAGGTTCGACTTGGTCACCAATCAGATGTGTAAACTTGAGAAGGTCATCCAGTCTCTCTGGGCTTTAACTTCCTCTATTTCAAAATGGAAATAATGAGAAAATATGTCCTAACTCATAGCATAGACAACATACATGTAGGTCGATTAAGATTGTAAGCATCAACAATAAAACTAAAAGTACTCTGAAAGAAATAATGTTGGGATGGGAATAACTTCCTAAGCATGTCTTGTAAGATGCATAAGTGAAAATGTTGGTTCATTTGACTACCCTGTTATAAATGGCTGTTTCACACACTCACACAAAATTTAATGACCAAAGCATACGAAAAGACATTCAAACATTGATAATCTTAGAAAAGTAAATTTAAACTATAGGATGATAGTATATAAAATTTCTGGAAAACCACAGAAGAAACTTTCAAGGGTTATCATTGTTAGCTGGGAAGATAAGAATTAGGATACTTTGAAAATACATGTATAAGGATAATGGTTTCGGACTTGTTCATAATAGTGAAAAATTATAAGCAATTAATGATATTTATTAATAGACGATTATACTAGTATACAGGTTTTACAACAAATGTGATATATATGAAGTAACTCAGTGGTCTCCAAACTTTTTGGCACCAGGGACTGGTTTTGTGGAATGCAATTTTTCCATGGGGGTTGTGGGAATAGTTTGGAGATGATTCAAGAACATTACATTTATTGTGCACTTTATTTCTATTTTTATTACATTGTAATAT
>NW_011919014.1:0-838 GCF_000151845.1 Pteropus vampyrus | reverse complement strand
AAAGGAAGAGTATATTTTTAATGGCTTGTGAAATATCTTTAAATCCTTTCTTTTTGATCATTTTCAAGGTCCTCATTTCAAGGTCCCACATCATGGGTACATCAGGTTCACATATAGGGCTTGCTAAAACACATATTGCTGGGCCCCCTCCCGAGTTTCTGATTCAGTCAGAAACTGAATCAGAGGTGGAGCCCACAAATCTGTATTTCTAACAAATTCCCAAGGGATGCTGAAGTTGCTGAACAGAGTATCTCAAAGCTCACAGTTTTCTTGTGTTGGTGGTGTGATAGAGTAGTCCAAACATTAGAACTTTTTAAAGAACGGGAAAGATGAAAAAGAGGAGGATTGGAAAGATTCTTCTAAGGGGAAAGAAAAAGTAAACGTTAAAGACTAGAGTGCAGCCTTTGACTAAGAGAAAATGTGGAATTTAAGAATTTTCACATACGTCTGGAAGCAGAAATCCAGGATGCTTAATGTAATTCTCAAAATAGAATTCTTTATCTAGGCATCAAATAAGGAAAGAGAGAGGTAATAATTTAGTTACTTCTTTTCTTAAAACCCACTTAAAAATGAGAGAGGAGAGGAGGCATCTGAAAAAAATGCAAAGGAAAGGGCCTGCAGAAATAACCTACTCAGCCGGTTAAAACTGCTCTCTCTCCCTAGTCTGCCCAGTGCTCTTCAGCTAACGTGTTTTCTCATAGCTACCTCCCCCAGCTCACATCTGTTGATTCATAGCTTGCTATCCAACTAATGTTCTTATCTCTGTAGCTGTGTAGGAATAACAAGACTGTGTAAAACTGCTTGTTATGTTAAATTGGAGCTCAGCCTTTGGATAGGA
>NW_011919013.1:0-1844 GCF_000151845.1 Pteropus vampyrus | reverse complement strand
AACTCTTCAATCAGGGATAGTCCATAACTAATCCCATAATATAAAAATGAGAACTTGATTCGATCTTGAACAATGTTTTTCCTAATCAGGCTATCATAGGAACTTGATCTTAAGTTTAAATGACACCTAACTTAGGGTTTTGAGGGCTGTTGCTTCCTTTCAACCTTGGAAACATAGCACACGTCAGCTTTCTAGCTCTGTACTTAAGACGTGTTGGCTCCACACATACTCATGTCTTCTGTTCTCCAGCATCAAGATATGAGGTATTCCTCTTCAAGGCCAACTTTCCCACCTGTGATATTGACCCCAATTCTACCTACCTACTCCTGAATGGATTTTGCTCCATCTTATACCTCTTCTCTTTCTTTACCCTAAAAACAATGCCTTGCCTTGAGCTATACATCTCCTTTCAGCTGCCATCCAAAGAACAGCATACATTTGTCTCGGTATCCAAAGGGGATTTGTTCCAGGACCCCCTATAGATACCAAAATCCATGGTTTTTCAAGTTCCTGATATGAAATGATATAATATTTGCATATAACCTATACATATCCTCCCACATCTCTAGATTACTTATAATACTTAATACAATGTAAATGCTATGTAATAGTTATAATGTATTTTTTAAGGAATAATGACAAGAAAAATTTCCATGTTCAGTACAGATGCAGTCATAATAGGGTCAACTACATAGTACATGTCAGCAACTGTAACATTTTTATCCAAATATTTTCCATCTGTGGTTAGTCAGATCCACAGATGTTGAACCCACGGATGCAGAGAGCCAACTATATGCACTAATCTTCATTTCATTCATAGCCGCTTCACTTCTCTACCCAAAGAAGTTTGGCTTCCAGTATCATTAATTTTTCTAGTGGGGGTTTATACTAGTTGGAAGTGTGACTAGTCAGAGGGTGAGTAGAAGAAAGGAAAATCTTTTAAGTTCCGTTGCCTCTCCCTCGCATTGCCTATGAGCAGTCAGTTCCTTACCTTTTGCCATTGATTGGTAGCAGTAGTCCAGTGGCCCATATTTGTGGTAGATATTATCAAGACAGGGCTGTAGCTGTGCTGCAGTGAGATATTGATGAAACATGAATGGGCTGAGCCACCTTCAGGCAGGCAGTCCTCTGTATTCAAACCCCCTAGCTTAGTAAAATGTAACCTAAAGAGACTGTTGGCAAAGTGCTGCTGCTTTGAATCTAACAGATTAATGATGACTCCCTGTTCGCAGGAGTTGCCTAATGGATTAGTAGGAAAAGGAAATTATCAGTATTGGTTTTATATTGCCTGAGACTCTGTTCCTAAGCTTAAGCTCTCCTCAAAGTCCCTGCCCATCATCCCATCCTCAGTACCTCCAATCATGAGCACTCAAGCCAAAATAACTAGACTCCTGAGAAGTACAGCCCCTCTAAAAGACAATAAAGTAAATGGTATATACCATCTAGAACTTATGGAACAAGAATTTAAATTGAGAATAATAAATATTCTCAAGGGAATATAGTAAGATGCTAGCAATATGATAGAAAGAAGTCATGAAGAACCAAGTGGTAATATTGTCTATGAAAATAATGTGGTTGTAAGAAAAATGAGATACAAAATAAACACAGCTGAAGAACTTTTAGTGACCTGAGAGGTCAGAGTGAACGCAGCTAGAAAGGCAAAAGATGTAGACTATATAAAAGGAAAACTGAGTGATATGGAGAATAGAAATAAAAATAGAGTAAGATAAGCTTTCAGCAGACTAATTAGCAAAGAAAGAAATGCGGTAAATATAGTATGGAGACTCAGAAATAATAGAGAGTATCATGAACAACTAAAAAATCTAAAGTCTAGATAAAACTGA
>NW_011919012.1:0-18993 GCF_000151845.1 Pteropus vampyrus | reverse complement strand
TTTGCTCACCGTGCCTAGCATATAACATTTGCTCAATAAATATTTGTCGCATCGATGGAAAAATTCCGGAAACTATGCCAAACCCAGCCTCCCACTCTACTCCCAGACTACCTAGAAATTAGAAAAAAGTCCTCTACGAAAGTGGAAGGGAGAACCCCTTATCCTGCCTTGCGGTTTCTTTTGGCCCCTCCCTGTAGCCATTGGGCTCCCGGGCCAGTCTTCAAAGATACCAGCTTGTTCGCTTTCCCGTTCTGTTTTGGTCTGTCTTGTCACTTCTCCGCATCATTCAGGTATTGGCTAGACCTGAAGTCCTCAGACATCGTATGGAACCTGTCCGACACTGGCTGGATCAAGGCCGCCATCGGCAGCTTGTTCGCTCCCTGGCTTTACGGAGCCTGTATCTTTGTGCATCAGATGGCCCAGTTTGACGCTGACACCGTCCTAGACGTGAGTTGTGATGTCTAACTATATCTCTAAGTCGTCACCCCCAAAACCACAGAAAAAGGACTCCTTAGAATACAGGGATTCTTGGCTTTACAGAAATCACTCCTTTTCAAGAGGCAAAGCCTCTGGGGACTTGGTTTTTCAGTTTATTTGACTGAGTGGAGAGGGAACACCTGGCACACTCGAGCGTGACATCCTCTGTTGTTCAAGATTTGCTAATGTCACTAACTCTGTGGCCATTTAAGAGTCTGATTCTCAAAAACGAATTAGAAGTCTCAAGTCTAGACAAAGCTATGATTTCTGATTAGTGAAACAAAGACAATCACTGTCAGATCTGAACCCTTTTGTGGGGACCGAACACAGAGTCCCACTTTTCCCCCAACCCCAAGCTTCTCACCATTAATTCTCAGAACCCAATACTCTTCTAGAAACCAGGCATGTCCCTCCTTCTCTGCCAGAGACAGCTAGACGGAGGTATCGTATTCCTTTAGCATTTAGAAAAGCATGCTTTGGGTAATTATCTTTCAAGCATGAAAAATCTATGAGGTTTACAGAAGCGCACATTATTAAATACACAGCACACCTGTGTGGGGGGAAAAGCTATACACACCCTGTGATTGTGCGAACAGGTCTGACGAGATGGCTTGAGGTCTGAACAGAAGTGTAGGGTGACATAAGAACTGGAATCTCTACACGGGTTACAAAGTGCCCTGCGGTAGATAAGTTGACTTGGCAGTTTCAAAAGTTACATCTGTAACAGAAAAATATCCTTTTTTATAAAATATTAAATACCTTATAATAGTTAAATAAAACATTTAACATATATCCTTATTTTACTATTCTTACTTAATGTTATATCAAGATTATTAATATGAAGAACTCTTATTTAATACTATATTAAGATATATTAATGCTAATAATATAGTAATCATTAATATGATTGATATATTAATACAATGATATATATCTTACTAACTGTAATATTAAATAAGAACATCCTTATTTTACAGAGACAATGTGTGTATTTTCAGGACTGTAAAAACATTTCTGGATTTACACTAATCTTAGTGACAAGCACTACACTTAATAAGAACGGTCAGAAGCACACACAGCAGCAATGCGCACTTAAGGATCAAAAGTCACTCTTGCTCTATGATGATCCAGACGCCTAGACACACATCTGGAGTGTGTTCTCTCAAATGCTTAAATTTAACACAAATTGTCAGTTCATTACGTGACACAGTGGGACCTCTCAGAAAGAGGATCTGTAAAACATCAGCATTTCTCCAGATTTAGACTTCTTCGACTTTAAGGAACTAGAAGTGTAATGAGCCTGGTAAATCTTAAACAATTAAGAAAAGTCTTCGAAAAATGGCTTTCTGATGCACGTCATCAATTCCCTCAAAAGGACTGATATCTTTTACAGAAACGGTGATGGAAAGGCTTTGGTGGGCTGTCTTACAGGTGCAGAGCTGGTCCTAACTACCCAGTAGTCACTACTTAAAACTCCATCACGAAAGGTAATCTGCCGCCTCAGGGTAGAATGAACCGGTTCATACTTTAGAGATGTTCTAAATTCAAAATTCACTTTTTGTTGAATGTGACTGTGCATGTCTGCGACTGTCACATACACTTATTCTTATCAATAATTGAAAATTCCCAATGGACGTACAATTACTGACTACAACTAATAAATATTTGCTTTCTTATTCCTATGAGATGGGCTCACGTGAAAATGAGACAGTGAGGGGTCGCAGACATCAGCTCTCACCGTGGCCTGTAATGAACCGCTTCTGACATCCGTGTCTTTCTCCATCATCCAGACGCTTAGCACGTACCCCATCACGACCCTGTGCTGTGCTCCCACTGTGTACCGGATGCTCGTGCAGAAAGATCTCAAGAGGTACCTGGGTGGAACCCTCCCTTTGAATGCCAAACAAAAGCAATAATGGGACCAGAGAATCTACCCTCGGGGCCTGTCCTGTGCGTCCTAGGATGTCGGCCAGCATTCCACTCTGGCCTCTTCCTACTACGTGCCAGTAGAACCTCTCTCTCCACCAGTCGTGAGGGGCGAGAATGTCTCTGGATATTATCAAAAGTCCCTTGGGGGAGAAAAATTGCCCCCCAGTTTCGGATCAACAGGAGGAGCCTCTAGGGGCAACGGAACGATTTCCAGGGACAACCAGAGCCCACTGTCTCAGAACATCCATGCCCCCTCCCCAAAACCCCACCACAGCTACATTCACACTGCTTTGAAGAGGACCTAATGAAGTCTATGACTTGAGGATAATATTTAATTTGGCCGAATCACCTGAACATCCAGTGGAGTTGCAATGCATCTTTATTTAAGTAATAGGAATTTGATCCCTGAGGAGAGACAAAGGAAGAGAGAAACACTGAGGTAGTGCGGGCTGGCCCGGCCTGGCCCCGCCAGGTGTGGACGCCCAGGATGGACGGTACCTCGAGAGACGCGATAAGTGGACGTGAACCTTCCCTCGTCCTCGTTAGTGCCAGCTCCTTGGTGGCCCTCCAGCGTGAGTGTCTTGCTCACCTTTCAGGAGTAACTCAAGGACCATTCAAAGGTCACTTGAGTGGGCACGACTCCTGTCCCACCGTGCCCTCCCGCCCATTTAGGACCTCGCGGTGTCAGAGTCGGGCTGTCGCAGACTCTCTCGCCCCAGGCCTGGGGGCGGCTGAGTGGGAAGGCCAGTGGCTGAAAGCTCAAGCTTCAGAGTCGAACGGGTGGGGCCCTGCTCCTTACTGACAGTGTGACCTCAGGCACTCAGGTGACCCCGACAAGTCCTCTGAAGTCCCAGCACGAGAGAGGATGGAGGGCCACCTCGTGGGGCTGCGGTGGGAACACAGCATAAACAGTGCTGGGAACCTGACGGCCGGTGGGTGCAGAGCGCGGGCTGCCGAACGCGGCCCTGTGTCCTCTGCGAGGCCCTGGGCAAGTTCTTGAACTTCCCTCAGCCTCCGTCTCCTCATCTGTAAAATAGGGGCTGCGAGGACTGTACAACACCCCAGAAGCCCTCACGACACAGTCAATGCTCATCGAATGCCACCGTGACATCACTTGGCTCGCAGAAGTGCTTGATTTCATCAGTAGCCTTTCCCCTACCTTTCTCCTCCTTAAAAATCTGATAAAATGTCGGATTGGTCAGGACGCTTGGTTTTAATCGCCAACGAGTCCACATGCCTAGAACGTCTGACAGGAGGGGGGTGCGTGACAAACACTCCCTGGATAAACCCGAGACCTGGCTCTCCCAGCTCGTCCGCTTGTTGCCAGGGCACCCTGATTATCTTCTCAGACTTCTCCCCCCAAACCCCCCCCACGACTCTCTCTCCAGATACAAATTCAAGAAGCTTCAGCACTGCATGGCAGGAGGGGAGCCCCTGAACCCTGAGGTGGGCGAACAGTGGAAGATGCAGACGGGCCTGGAGCTGTACGAGGGCTACGCACAGACGGAGTCGGTAGGTTTAACGGCGGCGTTGAAGTTGGTCAGGCCGGCAGCCCTCAACCCCGGACTGTCACACGACACTGGCACTGTCAACTGCACCCCAGGAGAGTCCCTGTTGTGCTCTGAAGCTTTAGGGAGCGTCCCAGGGCACCTCACCTTGCCAGCAGTTACCAAAACCTCTGAGTCACCGTTAGGTGTGGCCAAAGGGGAACGATGGTCATTCCGTAGTCTTCCTGTCTTCTCCCCACACGGGGGACATTTCGGAGGTGCTCGGGATTGAGAGGCCCCTGTATTACACTCACTCCAAGCTGCTCTTAATGGACTCCTTAGTCTAAAGGGGTGGGTTTCAAAGCGTGTCCTGGAACCAGCAGTATCGGCAGCACCTGGGAATTCGGTAGAAATACCAATTCTCAGACCCTCACCCCTCCCCAACTCCCCGAGACCTACTGAATTAGAAATTCCGGGCTGGGGCCCAGCATGTGGGTTTAACAACGCTCCAGGTGATTCTGAGAACCCTCAAGTGTGAGAATCACTGGTCTAAAATAATAGATTTCAGAGTATGAGCTTGCAGACTGGGAAAATCAGTCAAAACTGCGTCCTAAGTTTCACCGTCATGATATACATAGCTACTGAAAATGAATTTTTACACACTCACAGAAAACATGTCTTCCCATTAGGGAGTCATTTGTGCCAATCTCAGAGGACAAAAGATTAAACCAGGCTCGATGGGGAAGGGACTTCCACCGCACGACGTCCAGGTGGGTTACGTCTGATCGCCTCACTGAAGAAGACAGAGTTTGGGGCTTTTCTGCTGTTCATGATACAACCCTTCCCGACCCACGTTCGTTTTGTGAAAAGAAAACTTGAAGAACCGGATTGTTTCTTTCATTCTAGATTATAGATGAGAATGGCGACACCTTGCCACCTGGCAAAGAGGGAGAGATTGCCATCAGACTGACGTCTCCACGGCCCTTCTACCTCTTCTCTAAATACGAGGTACGGGAGTGGAGAACACGCTATTCACAATCTCACAAAAAGGGGGTGCAGGGAGTCACACGGGCTCGGGGTGAATCTCACATGCGCCATGTTTGGCGACGTGCCCTGGGACGAGTCACAAAATTTCACTCTGGTTCCTCAACAGTAAAGGGGCGAGATCATCTGTCCCTTAAACCTTGTGACGATAAATTTCTATGTGTATGAAAGCGATTGCAGGGCTCGTCCCCAGGGAGCACGACTGGACAAGCCACCAGGGAGAGGGAGTTGTATAGGTCCTGCTTTTTATTATCCTCCCAGGCCTTTTGTATTCTGTCCCAGGAACTACCTGCTATAAAAATTCAGTTAGAAATAGAATGTGCAGTGTACCAGTCCGTCCCTGGGTGCCACAACCCCCGTTGCCGTTTCGACCAAATTAATCCCCCACGCCATCTTCGATCCCTAGGACAATCCGGAGAAAACTGCCGCCACGATGAGAGGAAACTTTCATCTCACCGGGGACAGAGGCAGGATGGACAGCGACGGGTACTTCTGGTTTGTCGGCCGCGCGGATGACGTCATCATAACCTCCGGGTCCGCACGTTTGCCCTGCTGGGAGGTGACCCTTGGCCGGGGGGAGAGGTCCTCAGGCGGCGTCGTGACCCGAGGCCCGCTGTCGCCCTCCAGGTACCGCATCGGGCCGTTCGAGGTGGAGAAAGCGCTCATGGAGCACCCGGCGGTCGTTGAAACGGCCGTCGTCAGCAGCCCAGACCCGGTCAGAGGAGAGGTACGGCCCATGCCCCCGACTAACGTGGCGACTTCGCGTGTTCACGTTCTGTCCCCTCGACAACTCTAAAGCGTCCTGCAATTCCCGTGAGGCACACGTGTGGCCGAGATGTGCACGAGGCTTCGACTTCACAAAGGCATCGTGTCCCAGAGGGGATGTTAGGGTCCTCGGGGTCACAAGTGACAATATTCAACACAAAGTGACTTAGGGTCAAACACAAATGACCATATTGGCTCACACGTAAGTGAGGACTTTGGGTACAGCTCCGTCCACGGGTTCGCGTGAAGTCGGCAAAGTCTCTCTCCATTTCTGGGCGCAGTCGTTCCTTATGTCACCTCCACGTGGGCAGGTTCTTCCTACTTGACAGGCACCAACTGTGACCTGCAGAGCTTACGGGCCCCAGGGAAGGACACGGCAAGCTTTCCAGCAGCTTCCAGCCACTCCCACAATGGCCTGTGCTGATCACGGACCACACCTTAACCACGATGGTCCGGTGCAGGCCGACGGGCCAGCCCTGGGGCCCATGCCGGTCACGGGAGGTAGGAGTTAGCGGTCACCCCACCAGAGAGAAGTTAGGGTCCTCCCCACAGGAAAATCGCGGTGCTGTGACTCGAAAGGGGCAATCGATTCCGCCCAAGCAAAGAGCTGCAGACTGCACTCTGTGCACGATTGGCACGGAACTCAGTCAATGTCCTCACAGACACGAGGCAAACAGGAGACTGCGTCCGGGGTCCCAAACAAGCCCCAAGCCTACTCAGGACACAGTGGAAGGGGAACGGCAGCAGGAGCAGGAGCTCCGGGGGAAGCCGTGTCATTTGCGGGGAGGAGACTCCTTTCCCCGTGGACGTTTCCTGCAGACTCACGAAGAGGAGAAATTTCAAAACACTTCACCTGACGGCGGCGTCCCACATCTCTGTCTCTGCCCCGTGCTCGCACACCAGGGACCCTCTGCAGTGACACTCTGGGTCCCGTACTCATCCTTCCGGTTCCAATGCCACACCCAACGATCCCAGCCTCCAAAGTATTTTGCCCCTGACACCATATTCTCCTTCTCTCAATATAATTGATTTCGGCCGATCAGCAGAAGGGAACACCAATTAGAATCAATGTATGAGTGATTACTACTTAAATCTACACTTACAAACTCAGTAATTATCTCAGTGGTGGGTTTTAAATACAATTACGAAGAGAAGCAAAAACTATCAGGCAAGAAAGACCTTTCCGCCTTAGATCGATCCATCCCGAGATTCCATCTCCCGGGGCACACGAGCCCTCCTTAGTGCTCCCCAAGCCCCTTCCAAACCAGCAGTCTCTACAACCTCTGTTTGTACCCTTACTGTAAGCTTCTAAGAGTCTGGGTTTGTTGGAGGAAGTGGCCACCTGCACCCCTCACACCACAAGCAACTGACCTGGAGTTAGGTCTCAAAACCTCATTTGCTGGATCCAAGCGTTGTTCAGAGGTGATCTGTGGCATTTGCATTCATCACTCAAGCTGCTGTTAAGAAATAAGTACCCGGGTTCAGCATTTCCTTCCAAACTCCTGCTGGGTCTGAAAAACAAACCTCCATGTGAACTGACTTTCCTCCTGCAGGTGGTGAAAGCTTTTGTTGTCTTATCTGCGTCTTTTAAATCATCCAACCCAGAGAAATTAATTCCTGAACTTCAGGCTCATGTGAAAGAATCAACTGCACCTTACAAGTACCCAAGAAAGGCAAGTATTTCGCCCAAAAGTTAAGTGTATGTTACCGAGAAGGGTCTAAGCTAGGAAGCGTATAAGTGTCATTAGCTTGTGACTTCAGGGTAGCTTATTATATAAGTAGAAGACACCTATTTCAACTTGTTTAGCCCTAAGAACTCTGCGTTAAAATATTTTATATCGGGACAGTACGATTGCTTGATAAACCACAAGTTTTGATTAGCTCTGCAAAACTGAATAACTAAAGATCCTTATAGGACTAATCAGTCCCATTCTGTGAAAAAAAAAAATGGTGGCAGACCGTTTCTAGTAAAAAGACCGTACCTGATTCATCTACCATAGCACTCTTGGGCCCTTATTCATTCAAAGCACATGCCTTTAATTATCAAGTAACCAAATTATCGAGTGACTTAAATTTGGTCACTTGATAATTTATGCAAACTGTGGAATCTTTCTTGCGAACTTCAAGGGAGGATTTAAGAAAAACTCTTTATAAGACACGAACAGTACTGCATGTTCTTCTACCCTGGAATCCTGCTGGTTGGTGAAATAAGAATTCCATTTCAAGTGGCATCTTCGGCTAAAAGATCGTTAATTTCAACCTAACTAGTTAAATTTTCTCCCTTAAATTCTCTGAATCAGTGACCAGGTGACTTTCAAAAAGGGTAGAGGATGTTTTAAAATACTGTTAAGTCTCATCTTGAGGAAACGGTCTTTTACCATCAAGTCAAAGCATAAGGAGAAAATTACGTATACTCAAAATCACCTCCAAAAAATCCTCCACAGAACCTCCAGGACCCAGCTCTTAGAAGCTCAAAACCCAAGAATTACCATTCTCTGGGCATTTACATGTGGCTATTTCCCTGGGGGCATTAGAGGCCAAGGTCTAGTTTGAAGTGGAGGGAAGCAATGGATTCTTCTTCTAAGAAAGCAGACAGATGCATCGGAACTAAAAACCAAGATGAGGAAGCCCCGCTGTCATCTGTACAAACGCAAGTCTCTCCTGTCCAAAAACATTCAGTGAGCTTAGGCTAAGGTAACCCCCGGACCGAAACTCAACGCCTGAGTCTCAGGAAAGCGCTCTCCTATTGTACTGACAGTCGGGGTAATCGAAACAGAATTGACTGTCTCGTCATATGTTTTTGTTGCTTAGGTGGAATTTGTTGAGCAGCTCCCAAAGACAGTCACTGGGAAGATCAAACGCAACGTTTTAAGGGACCGCGAATGGGGAAGAATTTAGCGTGATGGGAACCTGAGGCATCAAGTCGCTGCACTTGCTCTTAGTCCTTGCTTTCTCGTAATTCGGCAACGACTCTTTAAAAGGCTTAAGATGATTCCTGGCTGAAAACTAAGTTTGTGTTCTGTACTTAGCCACAAGTAAACAGAAATCTAAAATCTTTGAGAAGAGAATTGTCAATGTCCAAACCGACAAAGGAAATGATTGTGACTTGTAGTGTTTAAAATTGCAGGGGTCAAATAAGTTTGGAAATGCACAGTGGACAACACATTTCTCTTGTGTGTGATTAACTCAAAATAAAGATTGAAACTGAGAAATGTTCAAGAGAGAATTCTGCTGAACATTTTTATATATTACTAATTCTTTAAGGTGGGATCAAATATTAATGTTAAAATGAGAAACAACTCAAAAGCCATTAAGTGAATTTCATTAAGTCCTTTCACTCATTTTGAAGCAAATTCACTGTAAAATATCTAAACCTTGGGCCACTTTGAGTAATTATTCGAGAGCAGTTAAATTTTTGTGTATTTACTTTTTAGGATAATGTCATGACTTTCATGAATCACTTGATATTTAAACATTTTTAGGATACATGTATTCACTATCAAGCAAGAGATTGTATTACCAAGAGGCAGGAAGAGAGTACAGAACACCAATCTTTAAGAAACAAATTTATTTTGATTCTAATGAAAAAAATCAGAAACTCTGAGAAACAAGCTCAATATTTGGCCATAGCAAAAGCAAAATACAAGTAAAAATAACATTTAGAAGGTATGTTTAACTTTAGAGAAATATATTTTGTAATATCAAGTTTAACACTTTTCTTCCATGAAGCGAAGCAAATTTACTGAACCATAACACTGAACTGGAGTTTTTTTTTTTGAAACTGACACAATTTTTTTAAATAAAATTTAACAACAAAAAGCACTGAATTCCACCCCTGAAATCTCATCATCTGTAAGTAACATGCTCAAATGTCGGTGAACATAAACATTTGTAAACCTGAAAACAACTCATTCAATGAACAAATGCAGTCCGACAGAATACAGTACTTTCCAGCCAGGGGAGAACAGCTCGTCACACTCAGGTCTTACAAAGACAGACAAATACAAAAGGGGGTTAAAACAAACTACTAAACCCAAATCTTTTTGTAGAGTAGCAGCTTTCATAAAGCAAAAGGAACCTGGTTCCGCACAGTCGTGTGTTCAGTAAGCACATGGCCCATTTTATTCCCAGAGTCCCAAACTATGGAAACAAATGTCATGTTTGTCTAGGAGCAAGCACGTCTGATAAAGTCACCCGAATCCGCTCCTCCGTGTTCGCCCGAATGACACTCACAATGCTCATGTCCTTTCAAGATCACTGCCACCTATCGAGAGTAAACATTCTAAATGTGGGAAGCTACGTAAGGAAGTCCCAGGCTCATGGGAATTAGCAAGGACCCATCTTCCCTTTGTCCCATCTAAACCCTTCCAGATTGATTTTCCAAGCAGGACCTCTAGGATGAAAATGCATTCCACGTCCGTTAGCCATTGGTGCAGGAAGACTTAACATCTATACCACTCTCAAACTTCTTAAACTTTACGAATAAACCCATCCCCAAAAACTCGTTTCCCACCCCCTTAAGATTCTCCATCTGGACGTGTTACTTTGCAACCCTCTTTCTCTTCCGGCTTTTTTCAGTTTTGCCCTGGAGGCCCCTTTGAAAACACCCTCAAGTTAAGGGACCTCTCACGGTTTGTGAGGGTGAGCACTGAGGTTGAAAGATAAATTATTTCACAAGAATCCAGGTACCTCCCGATTAGGATTCAGAGTTTGCCGGCTTCTCAGACAAAATGTCAGGCTGAGGACTGACAGAAGGGGTTCCTCTCCCGGTCAGAAACACGTCTTAGGACAAGGAGGGCAAATGCTATTTAACTTCATTTTGCAGTTCTTCCAGGAGAGTACGCGTGGCTTGGCACTTGTTACTCTCTCTTCCTTTTCATATCCACGTGGCTGTGGAAACGATTTAAGAACTCTTTTGACAATGTGAATGTGCCAAAGAGTCCATTTCTTTTTCATCGAAGAATCTTGTCACTGTTCAGAAAAACACGTTTTCTCCGGGACCTTGCAGAAAGTTTTCACTTGCGCACACAATGAAAAATGTGTGCTAGGCAGACTAGTTTCTGTAGCCACGCCTCATCCTTAAAGCATTCAGCAAAATCTGGCCTCGGAGTTTCTTACAGTTACTCTGGCCATTCTCCTTTCAACTCAAATATTTTGTCGAGAACTCGTCCTCTGACCGGCCACTGAGTTGCCGTGTGTAGAAGAGCTATGTGCTTTGCTCAGGATTTAGTTTGGGGTTTAAAAAAAGACATTCTTTCATAAACCAGTCTTTCCTAAAGTTAACCATTTTTGTAGCATTACCCAGAACTTTCATTTCATCCAGGCGGTTGTTTCCATCAGCACCTCTCTGTGAAGAAGCAGTGTGCTGTAATATCCACGCCAGGGTCTTTGTATTAAAATGAAGCGAAACTTGTCGTGAAGACAACCAGGAGTATAGATGACAGACCTTCGGTTTTCAGATATTAAATTTATACTGGCCTTTGTTTTGGGAGGCTCCTAGCAGCAGAAATGTTTTCTTGGATTTCACTGTCATTTATAAATCTTGCAAATGCTACGCCAGGTCAAATATTCGTGAGATCTGTCCACTCATCAACCCACATAGAAAAGCTGCCGCTTTTCAGTTAATTACACAAAAACTAAAGGTGAATGATGTCCTCGTGTGAAATAAGTCAATTCATCAAATCGGAGTAAAGTCTTTTTGATATCCTGTACTTCATGCCCTAGCATTTTAATGTTGGTGTTATTAGATACTTATCAACAATGAAAAATCTTCTTTTATGGAATGAGGTCTGCTACTAGAGGTTTTGTTTCCTAAACCTTTCACTAAATATGACTTTTTGAACAAAATGCTTTACTACTTTGATATTCCAAAAGCCGTTTAAAATAATCGACATCTTGACTTATCAAACGGCTCTGATTTATAGTTACAATTGCTGGAGCAAATGCTAATTTGCAAATTGCATTCCATACACCACGTACAACGGACTAGGACGGCCTGGATTACGAGTCCACGTAAAACCACTGAGAAACTGCTTTCGGTGTAAAGAAAGAACGTGTGTCCCTTGCTGCACTGGCGTACTGAAGTCAGTCAGAAGACTGATTCTCTATCACTAGCCTTATCAGAAACTTCTGTACTCGATGCCTAACACGGTCCTCCTCTGGCTAACACCAGCCTTCCAAAACCACAGCACTGGACCGTCAGATTTGTTTGTAACAAACATTAACAAAGTGTGAAAGTGGGCATCATCGCTAAACAAGAAATCCCAAAAAGTACAAAACCGTCACAAAGCAATTTCCTTCTAACCTACACGATGCACGTTTTTGCAACATTTACGTCAAAGTGGCAGGGGACGACTGAGTTGCAACACATAAAAATCCCCTGCTTAGAATGGAAATTTCCCCCTACGTTTCTATTCTACGGAGCTTGTCCGCCTCATAAGCAAGTTGGCAGTGAAGGGGAGGCTGGAGGAGGCCAACGTCACACTGCTAGCACACTCCCCTGTGTGTGTTCACCGATCACCCACGGCGTCCCCTAGCTCAACCCAATGTCCGTGGGGCTACTGCGCACTGCACACGGGCTGAAAACATCGCTAACTAAACAGCCTCCCACAGGGCTGCCCAGTCACTGCTCACCACCGTTGAGCACAGTATTATGCAGCACAGAAGTTCAAAAACACTATTTGCAGTCACAATTTCACAGGGAATCCCAGCAACACCTCACAGAAACTCACCTCCAACACCGAATGATTTTTTTTCCTCCGAGAGGTCATTTTCATTTGACTTAGAGCCTTCTGGGACTTGACTTGCCAGTTCAGGTTTAGCTCCTCCCTCCTTCACCACCTGTGTCTCAGAGCCGGGTTTCCTCTGCCCCTGGCCCAGCTCCTCACTATCCTCGGGTACGGGCTGCTGCTGATTTTCGCCTTCTGCTGTGTCATTTGGATGTGACGTGTCCCCAGGCTGCACGTGAGCTGCTTTCCCGTTTCCGGCGTGTGCTGCCGGCTTCCGGTTACGCTGGGCCGGGTCCCCAGCACCTTTCAGCACCTCCTGGAGATTGTATTTTCTGAACAACATGTAATCCTTCACGACGCTCGGGCAACAGACGGCTTTAAGGGTTTCCACCACCACTGTGTACTGCGGGTTGGTAAGATCCACTCTGTTTTCCGAATTGAGGCTTCCAACTATTCCTGTAACGAAAAGGACAGGGAGACACTTAGGCGGAGAAGGACACGGGAAGCTCGATGGATACAAAAACCATCTTTCATCTCCCTCCGTTTGGGACTCGTTGAAGCTAAACACACACAAGTCCATTCTTCCACACGGACCTCGTCGAATTCCCTGAACTCTTTCAAAACGTAAAAGTAAATGAAATCCTGGGAATTTAACAAGAGCATTTTTCTTTCCCAAAGAAAATTCAATCCTGATTTGGAAGACTTAATGTCTAACTACAAGAAAACCTCCCATCCAGCATCTTGAAATCAGTTACATTTGATATTAATTTAAGGACATTTCAATATACTTGCTCTCCACTCAAAAAGGTAAGTCTTACAGCTTTAAAAATAATTCTTAAAGAGAAGAAGTGTTTATCATCGAAGACCGACGTAAAATCGCGAAGAGAAACATAGCTGCCTATTCTTTGATAACTTCTCCTCTACTCACGTGGCTGTTATTTTGAGATTTGTACACAATCTGAAACGGCCCTTTCTTTGGTGCCTTAGACCAGGCTTCCAAAAAGGTTTTGCATATTTTTTCATATCTTCTAAGAAAGCCTTGCACGAGCCTGAGACGGGTAGCATTCGCAGAATAACCCGAGTCTTCTTCTTCTTGGTTTTGTACATATCCTGGAGAATATGATGCACCAATTTCTCCGGTTCTAAGAGGAGAAGACAAAAAAACAGCTCACGACAAACAAATAAGAATATAAGTTCTCAGACGTTTTTTAAAGACTCTTCAAACTCTCTAAAATGAATTTTCACTGGCCGTGACATAAGTTGACAGTAGAATAGAGGAAATGATCATGATGAGTTTGAAGTAAGTCTAACCAACCATGTTTTCCAATTAATGTTTCTTTGACACCTACTATGTTTTAATACTGCGTCTAACGTTTTAGCTCTTCAGCGTTCCTGCTGCTTTCACTAGAAACATCTGTTCCTGAAGACACAGGAGTTACCAGTTTTGTGATGTCTGATTCGTCCAATGACAAAACCATACTGTTTTCCTATCATAGCAACTATCAGAGTAAGAAACGTTAAAGAGTCCACACTTTTTACAAAAACAAGACAAAAATCTGCAAGTCACTGAAAAAGACTGACTTGCTCCATTAGGCAAGTCTGCACGGAGTCCTAACCTCACACCTGGGGAGCCTCGATTTGACAAGACCATGATGCAGTACGCCTGATCGCATACGAGTCTGTGCAGGGCTGCTCAGTGTTTCTGATATTTCTAAGTTAGCCAACTGCATTTCAAAATCTAGAAACTTCCCCAGCTTTCCAAATCCTTCTGAACTACCAGGAGGTTTGGTCGCGACAGGAGGCTTTCCCGCAGTCCGGAGCAGTCTAGGAGTGACTGTACACACTTATGGAGACTCTGCCATATACCAGGATGTACTTTATGTACATAAGCAACTCTTTAGCCAACCTTATGAAGTGCTATCATTATTCTCTTATCTAGCTCAGCAGAATTAACGTGCCCAAGCCCCAGAGCCAGTAAATGATAGCACATGAGTTCAAATTCCCTCTGTGATGTGCTCCTTCATTTAATTCTTGGGCATTTCATATGTGTCTTAGATCCCATGCCAAGAGTATGATTTCCAAACTGTGATGGGATAATTGAATTTAAGGTGGCACTCACTGGTACAAAAGTTCTCACTTTTCAAATGTATTTGTATGTGCATTGGATAACTAGTTCTCAGTAAAAGTAAACCCACTACTACAGAGACACTGCTTAGGACAAACACATAATACAGCCATGGTGTTTAGACGGGGGGAAGATGGCTAAAACCCCGAGGACGAACCACGTCTGTCTCTGTGAACTGATTCCATCTACCTACTTAACGCCCCGTGTCCTCGCGACCATTACAAGGTTGTCGTTAAGAAGTAAATGTTTCTGACGGAGCTTGAGGGACACAGCGCCTGGACCGCAGGAAGCAATATCTAAGTGGGAAGCACCGTAGCTGATAACGAGAAGAGATGGGTGTTAGTGCAGGGTGTTAGCATTTCAAGGTCAAAGATCGTGGCCCGCCCCTCACGAAGATTGGCGGGCATTTCTTTGCCCTCGCCACTGAAAGTAGGGGTTTTCCCTGGAGATGTGGTCTGCGGGAGGAGCCGGCCTGCAAACTTAGATGCCGGTCGCCAACTGGACGTAGCCTGTGTTTGCAATAGATCATTTCACTTATCCACGTTCATTGATTCACCAGTTAATATTTATTAAGCACCCATGCGCTGGGGATTGTCCCAAGTATTGAGATGGTGACCGTTGGCAAAGCCAGACACACTGCAAACTCATGTTGCCCTTACCGGCCAATGTTGCTCCCAACCATCCCTCTTAGTTTTTGGTTCCTACGGGAATGTGCATAATCAGTGGACTTTCCTGTAGTACTCCTGTTGCAAGACTCCAGAGGTAACAAGTAGAACAGGACACAAGGACAAAGAACTCAACGAAGTCAGAAATCTGATGATCAGAACGAGAAATACAAACTACAAGGAAACTTAGCCAGACTTCTTAACATTAAGTTGTCTCTATGGGAACGTTTTTATTTGTAAAATATATTTCTATTACTATCAAAAATATTGTCTGTCTCCACTTCTTCACATTTGTTTCAGAGCGATGTCACAACAAGCGACAGTGACATTTCGGTGAATTATTATTCCAAGGGCACTTGGTTTATACAGGCCGTCACATTCCTCCCTTTTGGTCCTAACCTCAGATCTGTCAAGAGAATGGGTGGCTGAGGCTGGGTGGAACAAGGTCATTGGCAGACAGGCGATCAAGGAATGAAACGCCAGGCTATTGAATGGATCATTCACATGGAGACCAAAGTCACCAGAAATGAAGGCAGAAATTATCACAGAGAAAGACCATAAAGTAACATAACAGAAGAAAGACTGTAGAATCGGCCATATTCTATTCCAGGTAAGGTCTGATATAGAACTAACAACATCACAGTGTCGCTAACTGAAGTTAATTAATTTTATGAATAAAGCATTACATAAGCCCCTGGGCAGAATAAGGAAGGCAATACGATGCTGCATTTCAACACAGTCTGACACTGGGCTTAGCATCAGACCCCAGAGCGTTAAGGACACAGCCCCCTGCAAGACTGCAGATGCTAGCTGTGAGTTTGAGGGTTGCCGGGCCCCCCACATCCCTGACCCACAGACTACAAACCAGGGGGTCCCCCAAAACCCTGGTGTATGTTAATTCACTAGTACAACTCACAGAACTCAGAAAAGTGCTATGCTTAGGATTTCAGTTTTATTACAGAAGAGATGATTCAGGACCAGCCAGATGACAAGAAACACAGGCGAAGTTTCTGAGAGGGTCCCAAACGCCAATCGTCCATGTGATCTCCCCGTGGAAGGTCACCCTACCGGCTCGTGCATGCGTTCAATGACCAGACAGCTGCATGGGCTATAATGGGGGGTTCACTGTGCAGGCATGATAAATAAGTAGCTAATGAGTAAACGATCTCCTGTCCACTTCCCTCCCCACGGTTGGGCTAGATTCAAAGCTCCAAGCCCTTGGCTGACCTTTGTGGTGACCAGACCCCTCATCCTGAGCAGTCTTGCTCTCATGAACTAAGGGGCGACTCGAGGGGCTCATGAATAACAAAGGCCCTCCTGCGACTCAGGGAATTCCAAGAATATAGAGTCCAGAAGGACTTAGGAACCACGAACGAAGGCAAAATTTAGTATACGACAGGCACAAACTGGAAGAAATGAACTTGATTGACCAAGAGCTTCTCCAAAGTAATATTTAATGCCAGACGACAGTAGCACAAGGTCCACAGTGTTCTGAGGGAAAGAAAATTTTCCGCAAGAACCTTGCACCCAGCCGAGCTGTTTTCATATAAAGTCAATTATCAACTAAGCGGAGGAACAAAACTAAGGCAGGGAACGCAGCCCTTGCGAGGAAAAATAAATCTACTAGCTGTTAAACTCAACAGAGGAAAACATTAACAGACACGTTCTGGAGCATCAGATCCACTTACGCAGGGATCTGAGTTTCTGTGCCTCAGCACTGGGTGCATTTGGGGTTGGAAAATTAACTCTTCGTTGTAGGGGCTCTTGATCCATTGGAAGGTGTTCAGCGGCAGCCCTTAACTTCTTTCCTTTCCACTTCAAAGCCCCTCCGTCTTCCCCCGCCCTTGTCTCTTTCTCCTGGCCAGCCGCTCCAGCAACTCCACGTTGGAACTGAGTAACCGAGTCCTTCCTGTGACTCAATTACTTTCCCAGCACTCCCTTCCCAAAAGCTTGCAGCGGGTGTAAAGCCATTTACTATGCGAGGGAGAGCACAGCGAACTGTGTAAGTTTTCAGGCTGGAAGTTTAGCCCAGAACTCCTGCTCCTCCCTCAGGTCCCCACCAATCACGAGAAGGCAGTCCGGGCCAGCCCTGCTTTCCCAGGGTTACACTGATGGCCGCTCCTCCTCGTTTGGGTTTCCAAGCGCAGGAAAGCAGATGGAGAGCTGGAGCTTCAAGGCTGCTCGTCCAGGAAACAGGTCTGCCATCAGCTGCAGTGGTGCCAGAATCTGTCATTTTAGTGAGTACCTTACTTGTCTCCTCTTGGAAGGTTTGCTGGGCTGGTACATGCACTTGATCAAAAATAACAAGCAAACAAAACCAACAAATCAAAATACTCTCACCGTGACTCAGCCATAAAAAAATAAACAAGAACAACAAAAAAACCCTTGAAGCTAAGCAGGGTCGGGCCAGGATGGGAGACCAACGAGGAAGACCAGGTGCTACAGGCGTAAAAAATTTCAAAAATAAAAAATAAGGGATTGGAAGCTGACAAGGTCCTTGTAATGTGTGAGGTCAACCAAGGGCTGCCTCACTTAAAACAAAAGAAGAAAGAAAAACAAGTCTGCCGGCATCTCCATCTTGGACTTCAGGCTCTAGAAGTGTGAGAATATAGACTTTCGTTGTATGATGCCGAGTGAAATGATGTCGATGTTGTAATAACTATGTGTGGTACCAGGTAGGTACTAAACTAATCAGGGGGATTACTTTGTAACTTAGATAAATGTCGAACCACTATGCTATGCACCTGAAACTAATATGAAATAATCTTTAATGTCAATTCTAATTGGAAAATGAAATTAAAAAAAAAATACCCTCGTTGAAGTCTTGGGCAGCCAAGGTATTCCTACCAGAATTTCTTAGTTGATGTGTGATATTATTTAGTAAGTTACCAGGAGTACATACATACAAAAACCTGTAAACACAGCAGCTGAGTTTTTCATTTTAAGCCTTTTGGGGCTATTTAATTGTTTAAAACCCATGTACATGTGTTAACTTGATAACACATTTTGGAAAAGAGTTTAATTGAGTCCCGGTAGCAACTGAGTTTTTCACTGTACTATCTACTTAGTTCCCTACCCACTCGTGGCAGATAGGGATCCAACTTCTGCATCATCCAGAAAGTATGCAAACTACTAGGAAACTTCAGGAAATATATACATGCAAACCTAAAGATCGCCTAAGGGGCAGCCGCTTTTCTCCAGCTGGTCAAGAGAGGCCCCATAAACCCTGTATAGAAGTTTAAGGCAGGGTCTCGTTAGGGTTGGGGGGAAATCACAGGGGCTTCTCGCTTTGAGACGATACATGCCAAACCACTGTTATTACTTAGATTACTTGGTGGGTACGTACTTAAGGGGAGAGAGGGAGGCTAACCCCTCTTGGCACTGCTGTTTATATGGATGTAGAGCTTGCATTTCAGATGAGAGCTTAGACACTTTCAAAAGCCCATCTGACCAGCAGTGCTACCGAGTGCCTTAGGAGACGATTCTCTGTGGTTCGGTATAAAAATCTGGACTGAGACTGGGGAAATTATCTCAGCTTTTTAACCAGTAAAGAATATTGGAAAATCTGGAACATGGACATAGGGCAACGCTAAGTTCACTGAAAAGACAGAAATGTAACTTTGTTGGGGAGGAGGAAACCTTACCGTTTTGATGAAGAGGATGGTGATATTTTCTTTCTGGAGAAACAGAATGCTTAGGCTCATTTAAAGCTCCGAATGAATGGTCAATTTTCTTTTCGATGTATTTTGAATGTGGTGGAGGAAATAGTTCAA
>NW_011919011.1:0-1130 GCF_000151845.1 Pteropus vampyrus | reverse complement strand
TATAGGTAACTAACTGCTTTCTCTTGCTATTTTAAGAATTCTCTCATCATCTTTAACTTTCGGCATTTAATTTGATATGTCTTATCTTTTTGGGATTATCTTGCATGAAACTCTCTGCACTTCCTGGACTTATACATCTTATTTCCTTTACCAGGTTAGGGAAGTTTTCAGTCATTATTTTTCAAATAGGTTTTCAATCCCTTTCTCTCTTTTTCTTCTGGAATCCGTATTATGTTGGTACACTTAATGTTTTCCCCCATGGAAAACATTTCTCATTTTAATATTTTTCTTTTTTACTCTTCTGATTGAATGTTTCTCTCAACCTTTCCAGATCATTGATTTAACCCTCTGCTTCATCGTATCTGTTGTTGATTCCCTCTAGAGTATTCTTCAGTTCTGTTATTGTATGCTTTAGTTCTGATTGATTCTTTTTCACAATTTCTATCTCCTTCTTTAATGTTTTCTATTTCTTTGTTGAAGTTCTTACTTAGTTCTTCTAGTCTTCTCCCAAATTCATTGAGCATCCTTATAACTAGTATTTTAAACTTATTATGTGAGATTGCTTGTCTTCATTTCTTTTGATTCTTTTTCCGTAGTTCTATTTTTTTTTTTTTTTTTTTCATTTGGGACATTTTTCTTTTTCTCCTCATTTTGGCTGGCTCTCTGTGTTGGTTCCTATGAATTAGGTAGATCTGCAATGTCTCCTGGTAGTAACACAGTGGCCTTATATAGAGGTGTTCTGTGGGACCCAGTGACACAAGTCTCCCTGGTAACCTGAGCTGGGTGATCCAGGGTTTCCTTTGTTGTGTGTGCCCTCCTATTGTAGTTGGGCCTTGTTGCATCTGGCATATCAGTAGGTGGTGTTTATTCTAGGCCGACTGGCTGTGATGGCTGGCTGCAGCTACCGTGGATTAGCCATTGGGCAGAGTTGGAGCTAGAGTCACTGGTGCCAGCCAAGTCAGCCCTTCTTGTGTATCATTTGTGGATCTGATTGGGCGGGGCTCTGTTGCAGTCTGAAGTTAGCCACCTGGTGTGTCGGCTCTAGAGTCTCTAGGTAGGGACTCTGATTCAGGACAAGGTCAGCCACCACTTGTATCTGGCTTGGGGAGCTGCAAGTGATCTGCAGTTGG
>NW_011919010.1:0-1620 GCF_000151845.1 Pteropus vampyrus | reverse complement strand
AATGAGGACTGCAGGGCCTCCCGCCCTTAAGAGAGGCCTCTGGTGGCATCTGGGGACCCCGTCCCGGATAGTCTCCTGGGAGGATGGGAGCCTAGAAACGGATGATATCTCCGTCCAGCCCCGCCCACCACTGAAAGCTGAGAACCTAGTCCTGGTCTAGGGGTGCAGGGAGGAAGGGCTGGCAGGGCCACCCCAAGGGCCCAGGGCCTCTGAGTGGCCGGCCTGCCAGTGCCCGCGCCCCTCTCAATCACTTCTTTTTTCTGTCCCTGGCGCCTGACTGGCTTTTCTTTCCTTTTCTCGCTTATCGCATTCCTGCTTTTTCTTCTTTTACAAATCACTCCGCCACCCCCACCCCGCCCTCCACAAATTCTTAAATCTAAGTTACAGCCTTTGGAGCCCGGAGCATGAGAT
Source organism: Pteropus vampyrus (assembly GCF_000151845.1). Taxonomy (NCBI): domain Eukaryota; kingdom Metazoa; phylum Chordata; class Mammalia; order Chiroptera; family Pteropodidae; genus Pteropus; species Pteropus vampyrus. Next base: position 1,209 of record NW_011919010.1, on the reverse strand, counting down.
GGTCCACGGGGCGACCCGGGGCCAAGCCCTGTCACTCCAACGCCGTGTGACCCACGCAGGTTCGGGGCCTCTCTGAGCCCTGGCTATCCTGCCTCACGGTCCATAAAATGCCCAACGGTCTCGCAACCAAGTGAGAAAGAGATAAATACCATGGCTGAAAAATATACACTCCAGGCATTTAATAATGTCTCCGTAAATTGCAAAATAAATAACCGATTACCGACAATATACTTTTGGGAAATTTTGCTGGGAACCGAGAGAGGCCCTGAATGAATTTGGCATGGAGTGGGCCTGCCCTGGCCCTCTGTTCACCGCCGGGCATTAGCGATTGAGGCCCATGAATTACCATTCCCTCGCTTACGGTAGTCCCATGGTCCCTACACGGGCCCCGTGCGAGGAGCTGAGGCTCCCTCGCCCCAGAGGCCAGCTTGCATAGTTGTCACGCCCACAGGTCACGTGGCTGGCACAACACTGGCGCTTTTTTTTTTAATTCCCCAGATGAAAAGAGCCTTAGAGTTCCTCATGATTGTAGAAATACAATATATATTCATGGTAAAAAAAATGCGAACGATACAGAAACGGATAAAAAGAAAACTAAAGATTCCCCCTGATAGGTTCTCCCACCGGGGACAACCGTGGTTGGCAGTCGGGGGTTCTACACAACATGGGGACACACGTTTACATTTTAGGTATAAAGAACATCCTTTGTGACGCGTTTGAAAGCGTTTTAGTAAATATATGTATACACGCGTATATGCATATGTTGCTTTAATTTCAAAATATGTCACCGTGGCGAGAGCTCGAGACATCCTATGAGAGCGGTGAACGCAGCGGCAAACGTGGGCGAGAAAGATCTCAGTGCGACAAGCAGCTGGTGACGGCGGGGGGTGCTGTGGGGGGGGAGAAGGCCACGGCCAGCTGAGCGAGCGAGGGAGGGAGGGAGGGAAGGCCAGACTCTCTTCAGCTGCAGGTTTAGGGGCTGCTGATGTGACAAGTGGAAGAGAAGGAGACAGACGCCCCAGAGAAGCCGGATCCACACGCGGACGTGGGGCCCAGCCCGGGACACCCCGCGGGGCGCGGGGCTCTAGGCTGCACAGGAGGAAGGTGGACATCTCTGGTTAATGAAGTGACGGCAAAGGGCTGGGACCGAACCACGTTTTTCTCAAATAGGTGCACAAATCCTGTTTGGATTTCTTTTCTGGAAAGGAA
>NW_011919009.1:0-3698 GCF_000151845.1 Pteropus vampyrus | reverse complement strand
AAGGCCAGCAGGGCAGGCGTCAAGGGTGGGCCGCACCCTCCGGCCCCGGCCTGGCTGTTAGCTGGAGTGTTAGCCGGGGGGGTGCCCCCCGGATGGGCATGGCACCCCGGCTGGGGTGCGGCCGGCCCGAGAGGCCAGGTGAGGGAGAGACCATCGGGAAGAGCACCCTGGAGAAGCCCGGGGCAGGTGCAGGTGGAGAGGGTGGGCACGGATACACTCGGGCAGAGGCATCTGCCGCTGGGCACCGCGGCTGGCTGGGGGCGGCTGGGCCAGTTCGCCATTCAGGCCGACTTCAGACCCGGTCGAAGGGTCAGCCTTCTGTGGTGTGGCAGCCGATCACGAATATCCCACGGGAAACTGGAGGGATAATTGGGTCCCTTTTCTTTCTAAGGGTCACTCAGCCTCACTCACGTGTCCAGAGGGTTTGCTGGCCCAGAGGTCCACCCTCTGCGTGCTTCGGGGCTGGCGAGGGATCCAACCCACCCCGCTACCGATGCACAGGGGCTGCCAGTTTGCCTTAAAATACTGAAAGGTCACAGAGGGACCCTCCCCATCATCCTCTCACTCATTCATTCATTCTGTCTAGATGTGCTCCAGAGGCCGGTCCTGCCGCTCACCCTGTCCACCCCTGCACCCTGGGGTGGTCAGGCCTGAGCAGCTCTGGGCATAGAGCTGCAGGGATGGGGCCCCCTGCCTTCGGATAATCTCCCCTCACTGTGAGTGGAGGCTGGGCAGGGACCTCGGATCCTCCCGAGGCTGGAGGAAGACAGTGCTGACCACCAGAGGTTGTGCCCACTGTGGCCTGTGGCATCTCTGTGTCCAGCGGGCCTGGGCATCTGTTTCTGTCTTGAAACTGGGGGAGGGGCGTCCGCCGCATTCTGCGCGTTCTGGTTGCTTCTGTCCCAGGAGTCCCGGCTCCCGTTAGGGGAGGCCCCATGCCCGCTGGGGCGGGGGTCCTGGCCTGGGCAGGGCCCCTCATTGCCACCCCACCCCCCACCTCCAGGGCTGCCCCTCCCTGCGCCCGCCTCCCCCACCGAGCCCCGCGCGCGAGAACAAAGCGGCCAATTTGTTTTCATTCAGAATCACTTAAGATCCCATTTTGGAGAAATGAAAAGGTTAAAGCGCGCTTCCCGCGCCCGGCCCGCTGGGTGCCCGCTCGTGCCCGGCGGTGCGCTGGGGGTGCGGCGGGGGGCGCGCCCCCTCCCTGCCCCGCATCGCCCGGCCCCCCCGCCCCCCACCACCCGCGGCCGCGGCTCGGGTCCGAGCGCGGCGGCCTGGCCGCGCTCATCTGCATGAAGCGCACACTCGCGGCCCATCTGCAAAGGCGCAATTAAACGCGGGGGGCGGGGGGAGCCCCAAATTAGCATTTCCGCGGCCATCTGGCGCGAGGAGCAGGCGCGGCCGCACAAAGGGCGCCGGGCGAGGGGAGAGGCGAGTGTGCCGCCGCATTGACCTGCAAATGAGGCTTTGTGAGCGCGTTAAAGCTGGCCGGACCCCCGACCCCGGCCCCCGCCCCGCCCCCGCCAGCCCGACCCTCGGCCCCTCGCGGCCCAGGCCTGGACCGACACCCGACACCCGGAGGCCTGGGCCCGTGCTCGGTCTGCTCTGTGCAGGAGGCAGGCCGGACGGGCAGGCAGGTCGGGGAGCTCCGGAGCCCCCCCCCCAGGCTGGGTCCTGCCACCCCGGGGCGTGGATGCGGCCTCGCTGGGCCTTTGCCCTGCCCACCTCCTGGGCAAGATTTTCCGGGATGCGGGACTTCTGGGCAGAGTCCTAGCAGGGGTGGGGGTGGGGCTGCCCGCCTCCTGGACGAGCCCCCGCCGCCCCCAGGCTTTAATGCCCTTCATCTTTGAAAATCGCGACGTCGAGGTATTTTACAGGCCTTGAAAGTCGGGAAACCTTCGGCAATGCTCACGTCTGTTGGGCGCGAGCTCCCGGGCTCCAGTGATGGGCCAGCACCGGCGACCTGGAGGCTCCGCCTTCCTCACTTAGGAGCGAGCCCTCCAAGAGTTAGTGTATGAGGGTTGGCATCACGGGAGCGCCATGACTCCTCCGTGGGTACAGCTGAGGCTGCACGGGAGGCAGGACTGGGAGCCCCCGAGACCAGTGCCTGGGTCACTCGGTGCCCCTCAAAGGCCGGGGGAGCTATGCAAGGCACAGAGGACAGTATGTGTGGCCTTCCGGGCCTCAGTTTCCCCAGGTGGAGTCTGTGATCCTGGTCCGGGGTGACGGCTTCTCCTCTCCTCTCGGGATCAAGTCCGGGGATACGTTGAGGGGGTACTGGCTGGGGGAAAAGGGGTGTCCGGAACCCATATTGGAGGCGAACAGGGGGGTTTCCTAGGGTAGGCCAGGGCCTTGAGCGTATTTCGTGTGACTGAAGGCCAGAGGGACGGGGGGTGAGGGGGACCCACTGCCCCCACCCCCAAGTGGGCGAGCTGGTCGAGGGGCTGGCTCCTGTGGGGTCCCTGTTCCCAGGGGTGGGATGCTTGGGGATACCAGGCAGGTCAGGGGGGGTCATTATGGCTCTGAGTGGTAGACTGAAGTCAGTACTTGTGAAAAACCCTTCAAAATATCTCCCCGTGAGCCAGGGGCCCGTAATTGTATCGTCTGCCCAGAAAGTGTATATTTTCTGGGGTTCAGATGAGGTCTTCGGGTCTTCAGGTGTCCTTGGGGTGATAATAGTTCAGAAAAGAGCGAGAGACACGTTTAAACGGGTCTAATAACACTCCAGTGAAAATTCAGCCTTCCTACTAATTTCCTAGGAAATTGGGGGTCCAGGGACCAGTGTTTGACCCTGAATTTCATGCACAGGTGTGCTCAGACAGGGAGGGTGTGGGCATGCGCGAGCGACTTTATGGCCTGGGATGGACTGCAGGTGTGGGGGCTTTGGCTTCGGCAGCTCCCATCTGTGCCGTGGCCAAGCGCCTAGCAGCCTCGTCTGTGGGCCGTGGCTGTGAGTTGGGGTGAAGGCCTCCGGCCGGGGGGCTGCGTGAACCTGGGCGGGGCGTTTCTGCCCCTGGGCCTCACGTTTTTGCTGGGTAAAGGGGGCCCTTTCTCAGGGCCGCTGGGAGGTGTGGTGCCTGGGACGTGGTGGCCCCTGCCACTCGGGTGCTCCTCAAAAGAGGTTTGTCCGACGAGGTGAAGTGTGTGGGGACAGTCATGGTGACGGGGAAGGTGCCACCACCCGCGTCGGGTCTGAGCCTGGGCTGAGCACCGGTGCTTTGTCCTCTCAGGCCTCTGCGGGTCATGCCCAGGGAGGAGGCAGGCTGCCTTCAAAATTGCACGGACGAGAGATGTGGGTGGGAAGCATTCTGGGGGTGCAGGGGCCTGGAGGAGTGGGCACACACGTGGGGTGGGGCCCTCAGGGCCCCTGGGGGCTGCAGTGCAGTCGGTCATGGGACAGGGTGCCGGAGAGCAAGTGGGGGTGGGCCCCTCTCTCCTCCGTGGCTCTCGGGTCCAAGCCACCAGTGGCAGCGGAACCCCAGGGCTGTGAACGAGCTGGGGTTCTCCGTGTTACGGGTCCTCCCCATACTCCACTGAGGGGGCCCTGCCCTGCCTGGACGGGAGGCCAGCGGCAAAGGACACAGATAGTGTCGGCAGGGGAGAGCCCGGGCAGCACTCGGCTGCCTCTCCAGGAGGGCTTCCTGGAGCAGACCTCTTGCCTTGGGCTTTGTGGGGTGCGTAGAAGTTTGCTAAATGGA
>NW_011919008.1:0-1330 GCF_000151845.1 Pteropus vampyrus | reverse complement strand
ATTATACTGGGGCTGACTTTCTCTTGTGACTGCTATCACTTTTTTTATAAATAGATTTCATCATATTCATCAAAGTTTTTATTTCATTTCTTTCTTATTCTTAGGTCTGTTGTTTTTTGTTTTTTTGTTTTTGTTTTTATTTTGAAAAATTTTGAGCATGCGATAAAAGCAGACAAAATAGTATAATGAATTCCCATGTGCCCATCACACTGTTTCAACCATTTACGAACATGGTCAGTCCTCTCTCCCAACTTCCACCATCCTGAGTGTTTATAGTTTCATCCATAAGCATTTCATTATGTATCTCTAACACTAATAATTGCGTTATAAACCCAAGCACATCATCATCACTGCTAATGGTTTTATAATTCCTTAATATTCAGAATTCTTATAAATGTCCTTCCTCCCATAGTTTATTTGAATCAGGATCCAAGTAAGATCCACATATTTCAACAGATTTGTATGGCTTAAGAATCTTTTAAGACCACAAAATTCTTTCTATTAATTTTTAAATTAAATTTAATGGAGGCGACATTGGTTAATAAAATTATATAGGTTTCAAGTCTACAATTCAATAATGCATCATCTGTGTATTACTTTGTGTGTTCACCACCCAAAGTCAAGTCTTCTTCCATCACCATATATTTGACCCCCTTTACCCTTTTCTACCTCCCCGCCTACCACTTAACCTCTCTTAACAACAAAACTGTTATCTGTGTCTATGAGTTTTTTTTGTTTGTCTTGCTCATTTGTTGTTTTCAGTACTATATCTCACATATAGTGAAATCATGTGGTTTTCAACTTTTTTTGTCAGACTCATTTTCTTTAACATGATTATCTCAAGATCTATCTATGTAGTTTCAAAAGGCAGTATTTCATTTTTCTCAGGCCTGTTAAGCTGTATTTCATTTCTTATTTTGGCTTAATTAAATCGTGGGCCATTATCTTGGAAAAATTCTTGATGAGTTCTTTTAGATATAACCAAGAAGATCTAATAGAGTTACAAAATGTTTAGATATGAGCTCGTAAATGTTAGAATTTAGATTGTCACTACTCTGTAGGATCAACCAAATTAAGCCCATTCTCTAACAAAATTGTAAAGATTTAGTTTTATTGGCATGTTTTTTGTCTTTCAATAATTACTCTAATATTGTAAAATAATTATAAATGTTCTCATTCTACAGGAGAGTAGATGATAACAAATAATTTTACACAATTAATGAAAGGTGAAGAATGATGACATTCTATTCTATTCCAATGCACTGTACACTGATATACTATCTCATGAGTTTGGATGTCAAAAGAAATTATTCTTTAGCCAATCACTTGC
>NW_011919007.1:0-2260 GCF_000151845.1 Pteropus vampyrus | reverse complement strand
AGCCCCCGTCACAGCCGTGTGCCCGCCTCTCACATGCTCGTCTCCTGCTGCGCACCCTGCCCTGTCGGGCGCTCACACTCCCTGCCCGCGCACCCTGCCCTGTCCGGGCGCTCACACTCCCTGCCCGCGCGCCCCTGCCCTGTCCGGGCGCCTCACACAGCCCCTACGGGATGGCTTTGCAAAGGAGCCGATGCCCTTGGCAGATACTTTCTGAGCCCCCGCCCTGGGCCAGATGCGGGGGATCTGTGGGGACTACCAGGCAGCCCATCCTGGAGGGGTGATCACACGGCCACCACCCACGTGTGGCAGTCGTACCCCTGTGTATTAGTTAATTGACTTCCTACAGCCGCCCAGGGACTCAGGCTGCGTTATCTCACGTGCGAGGGATTGGTCCTAAGCAGCTCTCCCCGGCTCCCCTGGCCAGCACGTCTAACGGGTGTCACTGATCGTTGTCAGCAGGCATGGGGAGGCCAGCCCTCACGGACGCTGTCCCCTCTCAGGCTGGCTCTGAATCACACTAGAACCCCTCCCCTCCCTGCCTGTGCTGAGGCGAGTCTCCCTCCCACCTGCAAGGTCCTTCCTCCCCCTGTGGTCACCGCTCCTCAAAGCCCGACCCTGCTCAGCTTCTGCAATCAGACAGGATCGGGCGTGTTCAGGGTGGCATGGCCGTAGACAGAATCACAGTTTCTCGCACCCACGAGCTGACAATTTGAGTGACTAGAAATGGAGCCGTGTGTGTCCAAGGAAACTTGACGGCATAAGGGCTCGCGCCCCGCCTTACCAGCCAGGCCTGTGTGGGGGAGCAGCTGACAGCTGGTGGCCGCACGCCCCACCCCCCAGCCCTGGGACCTCATCATGCCCCGTTCTCATCCTGCAGGTCTGCGTGGAGAAGTGGAATGACCTCAACTCCTCCCGCCTCCACCTGCCGCGGCCCTCGGCCGTGGCCTTGGAGATGCAAAGGCTCAGCGCTCTGGGCCTTGAGAAGAGAGTCGGGAAGTCCGTTCTGGGGAAGGTACCAGAGATGCCTGGTTCGGAGCCCTCTCTGTCCAAGCCTGGCGCCCCGGCCCTCCCCTCCCCTCCCCCCACAGGCTGGCCGGGGGCCCTGGGGTGCCGCCTCGGCTTCCTGGCCTCAGGGCCAACACCTGCTCTTTGCGGCAGGTGCATCTGGCCATGGTGCGCTACCACGAGGCCGGCCGCTTCTGCCAGAAGGGCGAGGCCTGGGATCGCGTGTCCGCCGTGTTCCACCTGCAGCATGCGGCCGACCTGGGCGAGCTGGAGGCCGTCGTGGGCCTGGGACTCATGTGCTCACGGCTGCCGCACCACATCCTGCCTGACGTCTCTCTGCAGGTGAGCAGGCCGGGGCCCGGCCAGGAGCGCCCCCGCCGGCCCCCACCCCCGCCCCAGAGGCCCACACGGTGCGGGAGGGGAGCCGGAGGACAGGGACGGGGCTGCATGGGGTCCCGCGGGAGGGACGGAGCAATCGGGCCGGCGAGGCCCCCAGAGTGCCGTCTTCTCCTCGGGGGGGTCGCGAGGCCCTGCCGTGCCGTGGCCCCAGCGTAGCTCCAAGTCCTCCTGACCTCGCAGCCGGGGCTGCGGAGGGTCAGGTGGCCGGGCGAGGCCGGGCTCAGGCCGCCAGCCCTCCTCGTGGGCCCGGCCTGGGTGGGGGGCATCAGACCAGGAGGAGGCGCGAGGCCCTGCAAGGTCCTTCGTTTATTGACATTTCTGAGTGAGTAATACATTCCTGTGATTTTTTAAAAAGATTTATAGTGAAAAATCTCCCTCCTATCTTTCTCTTCCTCCTGGTATTCCCCCCATGACGGGAAACCACTGTGACTAGTTTTCTTTTTAAAAACGCGGTTTCTCGTGTGGAGTTCCGGAGCGCACCGCTTCCTGGTGCTTCCGTCACTAAGGACCACACCCCGCAGGACGTAAAACAACACGAGCTCATTCTCACGGCTCTGGGGGCTGCAGGCCCAAAACCGGGGGGTGTTGGCAGGCCACGCTCCCTGCGAAGGCTCCGGGGAGCCCCGTCCGGCCTCCCCCAGCCTCCAGGGGGAGCCCTCAGCCCTCCCTCATTCTCCTGGCCTCCTCTCCGCGTCTCTCCTCCTGTAAAGACACCAGTCACATGGGGTGGGGGGCCCGGCTGCTCCGGGATCACCTCGTCTGAGCCAGTTGCACCTGCAAACACCCTCCTTCCAAATCAGGCCCCATCCTGAAGTTTTGGGCGGGTGTGAATTTGGGAGGGACACTGTCGAACCCA
>NW_011919006.1:0-3206 GCF_000151845.1 Pteropus vampyrus | reverse complement strand
TCAATATGAGGTATATAAAATAGTCGAACCCATAGAATCAGTGAGTAAAATAGTAGTTGCCAAGGGCAGGGGTTAAGGGAAAATGAGGAGTTGCTATTCAGTGGGTATAAAGTTTCAGTTATATGAGATAAATACTAGATATCTGCTGTACAAAATTGTGTCAATGGTTGACAATACTGTACACTCAAAAAGAATTTAAGAGGGTGGCTGGCTCTCATGTTAAGAGTTATTACCGCAATAAAAAAAGAGAGAGTGAGAAATTAAAATGGATGATTATATTGTCTTAATGGCAAGAAGGCCCTAGAACACCTTTGAAAATCTTGGTAACAGTGATCGAAGACCACTGGTTCAGTTTATAGAAAAAAAAGAAGATCCAGAGAAGAGGGCTTATCTGGGTGGAGGAAGCTCAAGAGCTGAAGGAGGCCCTTGATCAAAGTCACACACAATGTAGTTTGTATTCCTTTAAAAGTCCTGCTGCTTCCCCCCACCCCCCGCCAATTTTAAATATCCTGATTCAAATGCCATGCCTTTGTTACATTTGCTCTCATTCTTTGTTGTAATTATTATTAATTTTTATTAATTACTGAACTGGGGGAGATTGACTAATGCACTTTTTCTTTTAATCTAATTTGTTCATAAATGTCTATTTAAACCTCTCTCACATTTAGTTTTGATATTTGTTACAACAATTGTATGCATGTGAGTGTGATCCACAGGTGATGAGAATCCTTCTGAGTTCTGATTGGGTTGAATTTATTTGTGTTCCAATTGTTAGAGGATGATATATGCTCATTAATAAAAATAGCAATAATAAATTTTATATAGGTGTGTTATTACATGTGTTTATATTTTATATAGTATTTTATTAGATCTAAATACACATTTTATGTTTTATATAGTATTTTATTAGATCTAAATACCTAATGCTACTATTACTACTACAATAACTACCACTACTAAAGCAGTAGGCATTGAATGAACATACTCTATGTGTCAGACACTGTGAACTTCATGTACTTTATCTCATGTAATCCTCTCAAGGAGCTCTAGTCACATTAAACCTATGGTACTTTCCAGAACACTCCATGCACTTTTTTGAGCTAGTGGATATTCTGTTTGCTTGATGCTTTCCTCTCTTGGATCCATCTGGTCAGCACCTACTGATCCTTTAAATTTTTGTTCTTTGGAAATTTATTTGGGAATTGTTCCAAGAGATCACTCTCACCTATAACCTTTTCTACGTCTTCGTCAAGCATATTCTTTACTGTGATTTTCATGATTAAAAAATTATTGTTTTTGTCTTTAACTTCTCCTACTAGTTTAGCAGATTTTACAATGCTCATGAACAACTCATGACAAGAAATTGTTTGCCCAAAGTCATGCAGCTCATCACTAGTTATTTTTTCCTTTTTTGTCTTTTTATATTATTAATATAATATTTTGTTTCTTAATTGCCATAGATTCTATAGGCTAATGAATCTGCTAGTAGTTGATTTCTTTCTTTAAAAAGTTAATATCTACTTTCTTTTTCTTGACTTAGAATTTTAACTAGGATGTCAATACTATATTGAATAATAGTGGGGCAATGTCTTGGTTTGCCCAGAACAGTCCAGGTATAAATAGTTGCCCAAGGTAAAGCCATTGTCCCAATATAACTAATGTTTATACTTTATACAACTGTCAAAAATGTCTGGTTTTAGACAAAATTTCATAGAAGTTGTGTATGTATGGCATACATCTTTCAGTCCTGATTTAATGCGAATTCTAATGTTTTTCTATTAGTATCATGTTTGCTATAGGTTTCTAATAGATTTTTTCATCTTAAGAAAATATTATTCTATTTTTAATCACTAATTTGTTTTATTATATTTTAATCAGAATTGGTGTTGAAATTTATCAATGTTTTTATGTCTGTTATATAGTTTACCTTATTTTCTAAATATGGTAATATATTAATTTTCTAATATTAAACATTAAAATCTTAGACTAATGAAATATTATTTTTATTAAATTTCACAATTGATGTACAAATACTTTATTTGAGATTTTAAAATCTACATTTATGAGAATAGCCAACTTTGTTTTATTTCCCTCCTCATCTGATTTGTGTACCAAAGTTATGAAAGCCTCAGAAAATGAACTATAAATACTTCAATGTTTTCCTTGTTTTATATTTATATTCCGTGACGAAATTCACCTGCAAAATATTTAGGCTTCTGCTTTTTAGAATTATTTTAAAATTTTCTTTTATGATATTCTATCATTATTGATATTTCTACTTGTTTTTGTTTCAGTTTGATAATTTATATTTTCCTAGAATAATATTAATTTCATCTATATTTTAAAATCTATCAGTATTGTTTTACCTAGTGTTTTCTTAAATATATTCACTGTATGTATAGCTATGACTCCTTTCTCATTACTAATGTAAATTATGGTTTCTCTTTTACTCAGTTATGTTTAATGAATGTTAATATATTGGTCTTTTCAAATTAAATGACTTTGGTTTTAATTTTTTGTTAGATATTTGTTTTCTTTTATTAATTTTGACTTGATTAGTATTTCTGTTCATTTTTTAATATGTTCACTTGAATACTTAATTAATTTGTTTTTTAGTCTATTTTTAAATGTATGTATTGAGAGTAATATATTTTCTTTGAACTACCTTTTGGCCGTTATATAGATTTTAATATGTAAGGTAACTTTAATGTTCGTTTCTAAGTAGGTTGTGATTTTAGTTACGTTTGGTCTTCATCCTAAAAAATTCACTGAGGTGAAAAATCCGTAGTGAACATATTTCTTTTGGAGATATATATATATATATATATATATATATATATATATATATATATATATATATATATATAATAACTTCAAAATTTTATGTTTTTATATATACATATATATAATAACTTCAAAATTTTATGTTTTTAAAGTTAATGAATATAGCCTATATGATTTTTGCTTTATGATATCTATTAAATTTTTTTTGTCATCAAATCCAAGGTTAATGTTTTTAAATGTTTCATGGATGATGTAAAGAATGTCTATTCTCTGTTTAACAAGAACAAAAGCTCTAAATAAATTTGATTATTTTTGGGTGTTTATGTTACTTGAGTCCTCTCAGATTTATTTCATTTTACTTCTGCTGCTCTTGGAGTACAATTCACTAGCTTCTCACAGCTACTAATGCTATTATTTTACAT
>NW_011919005.1:0-1401 GCF_000151845.1 Pteropus vampyrus | reverse complement strand
ATTACAACAGATGACAAAAGGCCTCTTACTAAATGGTACTGTGAGTCATAAACATCGATCTCGTCTACACCCTCCACGCTAGGCCTCGTTTGTACCTAATCCGCAAGAACAGCCTGACCTGGGGGCGGCCGGGAGAAGGGAGGGCCTGGTGGGCGTCCATCTGGGCCTGGCGGGCTGGTCTCGGGGGCGGGAAGGACACGAGATTGGACAGGCTCAGTCGCCCCGGCACAGCAAAGCCAAGTGACCAAGTGACAAAGACACGCCGCCCCCGCCTGCTGCCCACCCTTCGAATCCCAGGTGTCGTCTTGGAGGACGTTCGTCAAAGTGTTTTACAGATTCCCAAGTCCCTGCGGCCGGCTCACGAGAAGGCTCCTCGCCTCCTGAGACAGGAACGCAGAGACGCGTGGCTGTGGAGCTCCAAGTCATTCGATCTCTGACCGGGATAGATTAACATCTGGGACTGAATCGATGCTGACCACCGGGTAACATTGAACACACACATGTTATTAGTCTAATATTCAATGCACATATAGGTGACGTATGAGCTTGTCGACGTTGACAGCCAGCAGAAGAGAATCGAGAGTCAGGTGTCGACACTTGGGTGGCCTGAACTCGTCCGTTCGGATGAGTGCGTGACGCACACCTGCGTCCCCTGCCGTCACGTCCATCCCTCCTCCACTGGTTGGCCAGGTAGGAATTATCCCTCCCATCTAAGAGACGAGCTCGGGGTCACGTTCAAACAGAGATGCAGAACTGGAGCTGGAAGCCGGGTCTGGGTGACGGGCAGGCCGCTGGTGCCCTGGGAGCAGCCTCAGCCACCATGACTTCACGGCTTCCTCCTTCCCCGAGTGGGCCCTGCGGGAGGCCGGACACTCCGCCTCTCGTGTGTTTTGTCTTCCAGTTTTAAAGGGGGACCCGAGGGCTGTGCTCGCAGGGCGAGGCACTGCAGGTGACAAGTCCTCAAGTTTTGTTGAGTGGACAAACGGCCGGTTAAACATGTATCGGGAATACTCACTTCTGCGATCCATTAATTCGCTTTTTTTTTTTTTTTTTTTTTTGCAGAAAAATACATTCTGTGCGTGCCCATCTTTTATTTTAAGGGAGCATGAATCACCGTCTCATCCCTTAGTCTCCCACCTCGCGACCTGGCCACCCCGAGAACTGCTGCCTTACTATTATTAACGACCATTCCTAACATCCGGTTTTCCCTCCTGCACTGGCCGGCAACCCCGTTCCAGTCCAGAACCGGACCTCAGAATAGAAGGGCAGAGAAACGACCCTTCGTGGACAAGGCCAGGGGGCAGACACCGGCGGGGAGCCGGCTGGGACGGAGCGCGTGTCGGACCGCGGCCTCTCGCCGCCCAGACGGTCAGGACGTCCTCTGACCGTCCCCGATCTTGA
>NW_011919004.1:0-2129 GCF_000151845.1 Pteropus vampyrus | reverse complement strand
TGTTCGCTGCAACTCTGTGGAATTCATATTCTCTGAATCACAGATCCGATCACAGACCTGAATGAGGGAGAAGAAGAAAGGACTGGCTCTTCCTCAGCCTCAGTCCTAGTGACAAAGCGGCCCCATGCCATCCCCTTTGCCCTCCTAAGCAGGGCAGAGAGACGGCAGAACTGTGGACTGCGGGGTTAGGGCCAGGGAGCTGCCTCACCTCAGCAGCCTCTTTGCTGGGCTTCCGTCTTCTTGTCTAAAAATGGGGAAATAATTGACCAATGATGAAGATTCAATGTGCAAATGTGCACAGAGCGTAGAACTCAGTGCCCGGCGCATGGGGGCGCTCAGTTCAAAGGGTGGCTTCAGATGGTACGTCCAGAAGCTGAAGATCATGCCTCTGATGCCTCCCAAGCATCCAGGGCCATGGGGGTGGTGCGGCCTGGACAATGGGCTACTTCGCCTCTTTTCATCTGGAGAAAATTAGCTAAAGAACAGAGATTGCGTTGCTGTGGTCCTCTGAGACATACACATTCCTGCCCCACCCCCAACCCCCCCTCAACTGCTGGCACTCAGGGCTGTGGCCCATGCTCAGGCAGCTTTGGGTAATCCCAGCTGCTTCTGACTCACCCACTGAGGCCCTGAGGACTCACACCAGGAAGCTTCCCCACGGTGAGGGGTGAGGCCAGAGTGTGTGACTGTCTGTGCCCCTGTGTTCCTGCAAAAGGTATTGTGTGATCAGAGAAAGAGGAGATGTTGCCACGTCCTGTGAGACTGCATTGTGCGAGAGGCTCTGAAGCGTATAAAGAGCATGTTTATTCAGGTTTAAAAACTGGACCTTGTCCAGTGGCGGGTGGTGATCATTGTGTGCATCTGCGAATACATCTGAGTAGCTCAGGACAGCTACAGGCTCTTGTGAGTGGGATCCTGTGCACAGAGGCCCTCGAAGGCTGGTGAACCGGCAGCCAGGGCCGCAGGGAAGATAGGGTTCCTGGCTGGCGAGGGGCAGTCCTCGGGGAGCTGGGAGGCTCTTCTGCCCCAGGGCTGCAAGGAGCTCCTGGTCTGACTGTGCCATCAGGGCCGGTCTGCCCAGTCGTCTGTTGCTTAGAGGACTCGGAGGGGAAGTCAGGGCGTTCCCAGGTGCTCTGCCACCCTGGGCCAGTCGACAAGCTTCCTCCCAAGAGCCCAGCAGAAATCTGGGTGGGCCCAAAAGAAATCTAATGGTGAAACAAATCAACAGAGCCTAGGAAGGGCTGTCTCTTTCCTACGTTTTCGATTATGGTGGTTTCATAAAACCCTTGCACGAGAAACCTTCCAGTTAGAAATGAATTCCTGTGTCACCCGTGTCATCCAAGGGTACAGAAAGCAGAGCCTAGTGGCGGGCAGTAGTACCTGTCCATCAAGCAGAGCCCCCAGATGGCAAACCAGAGATGGAGGATGGCAAATAAAAACACAGCCGGACTACGATTAGGGAAGAATTTAATTAGAAAGAATTTAATTAGAAAGATAGACCATTGCAATAGAGAGAACTCTCCAGTCTCTTGGCACAAGAAACATCAAAACCTGTAGAGAATTTTTATTAGAGTTTATTTGAGCCAAAACTGATGACATGTGCCTGGGAGCAAGATGTCAAATGCTCTGAAGAATAACAGTTTTGCAGCTTCTTTTCTGCATTTGAAATTAAGGAGGAAATAGAGGGAAGATGGGAGAAAGCAAGGCCCAGGCAGGGCTTGAATCACAAGACGGTGCTTTCTTAAGGGTGGTTATGCCTTCCAGGGATGTTACTTCTGGCATCTCCAAGGTGCATTAGCCTAGATGCACAAGAATAATGGACAAAGCTTGGTTTCCAACCTTTCACTAAAGAAGTTATGCCTGGATCAAGACTCCCCACCACGATTCCTACCCAGTTAGGAATTTATGATTTATTATAGCCCCCTTTTTCATCCACAAGTCTCAGAAACCTTCGAGTGTCTCGAAATCAAACCGAAAAAGAGTTTTCTTTTATGAGGTCAGCATCAAGTGCCCCTATAGCCTCCACTTACACAATAAAAATGCCTCTATTTTCTTCAAATACTTCTCACTCACTTCATTTATTTCTCCATCATCCAGTGAGAGCCTATGATGTGCACCCGGCATAAAAA
>NW_011919003.1:0-2126 GCF_000151845.1 Pteropus vampyrus | reverse complement strand
TCAAACTTGACTCACCTGTCACAGTTTATTTCCTTTCTATTTTAAGTAAAATATGATCTAAATGTGTTACTCTCCTACCTATCTTTCACAGTTTCCCGTAACCCTCATAATCCAGCCCCAGTCAATTTCTCTTCCTTCCTTCCCTAATAATCACGAACTCTATAATTAAGCCACACTAAACTACTTATAGTTCTTCTTAAATTCTAATTTATTACGTACTCCCATGCTATTTCTTCAGCCTAGAATTAGGTATCTCTATTCTAGGTAGCCTCACTACTCTGGAAGTTCACCCATCACAGCTATAACTCTACATACTAGGAGAAGACTAAATACAAACTGGTAAACCAGAGGGGTCTCATACTAGTTGTGCGATCTTGGCCAAGAGTCCTCACCCTCTCTGTGCCTTTGTGTTTCTCATCCATGAAGTGGAATTAATAATTGTTCTTAACTTTGGAATTGTCATGAAACTGAAATGATATAATGTTTGGAACAAAGCTTGAACATATTTAGACTGCACAGTAAGCTGTTATTGTTGCTATTATTGTAATGACTAGTTTACTTTTTTATGAGATCCTTGAAGGTCAGGTGCATGACTTTCACCACCATACCATAGTGTCAGGTGCATAGTGACTACTCAACAGATGTTTCTGTGAATGGCTTAAAACAATTGTTTAAAAATATTTTGTGAAACTTTTAGAGGATATTCAAGCCTCTTTTACAAGAAATATTGTTAGCTTCTTCAGTTTACCACTAACTGTTTTGATAGTGGATCCTAAAAAGCCTATGGTGCTTTTTATAATTTTTCAAAAATGATGCTGTCTCAGTAAACTTGGAGAGAAAAATCTAAATATCTCCTGGGCCCTCATTAATTATTTTATTGCCTACCAGCTCACTCCAGATTCCTAGAGTTGATATATAATGCCTTGTTTCATCATTTGGCTCATAATTTATTTTTAAAGATGTATGATATGCTCTGTTTACTAAATACCTCATTATGGAAAACAGTATTTTCTTCTCATCACAGTCTTTATGATATTACATAGATTAGGTTTTACATAAAAGAATGTGGAAAAGAGTGGTATTTGAGGGTAACAAATTCACTCTGTAAAGGAAGATGACCACACTCAACTCCCAAAAACATAATGTAAGACGGAATAATAATAATGTAATTTACCAATTACATATAGTAAAAAAAATAATAAAAATAATAATAAGTGCCTAATGCACAGTCAATCATATAGCAGTAAATGTTAACTGAACTCAAATCTAGAATCCTTTTCACCTTGAATGATTCTGTGAAAAGTCTTTGGCAATAATAGAGTTCACGCACATTGCAGGGACACGATTTATTTGTCTTTAAAGAGCTTATTTCAATTACTAAAGTCCACTGAACCAAAAGTAGTCAGTGGAATATAATTTGTCTAATATTAGTTTTCAGTGTATGTAATTAAGGTGTTGATGCTGAACTGTTGGTATTTATCACACTAGCTGGAAAGGAAACAGACCTTTCTATTAGGATGTTATATTAGATTAAACACTGATATAAAGAGCATCATAAGCAAACACCCTGTTAAAAAACAATCTATTAACTAAACCATTCATTAATTGAACAAATGCAGAGGTTCTATTATACTCCATGCTAGCCTAATTAAATCTAAATTATGTAAACTAATTAGGATAGCTAGAAAAATATGTAATTTAGATTTATTAAAAGAAAAACTTGACAATATTTTAATAGACATCTTAATATTAATTTCTACACATCTGAGCTAAATCATACTAACTTTCATAATCATCATTATATTCGTTTACTCATTACATATGTAGAGCTTCACCATCAAAAAAGTAACCTTATGGTGCCATAATTAGAATGATTGATAGCGGTTCAGTACATGACATTCAGGAGAGTTTATCAATCATATATCATGGTTGCCCCAGTTTTTTCATCTTTTAATGCTTTTATTGCCTTTGCCTGAAAGACTTCAACTAGAAAACTCAGAATTATACTTCAATACTCAATTCAACTGTTACCTTCTCTGAAACTTCAACTAACTAAAGCTGTGTTAGTAGCTTTCTTCTTTTTCTTTTTTCTTTAGCTGAGTACTGAAGCATTTTGCTTCTATTTC
>NW_011919002.1:0-1673 GCF_000151845.1 Pteropus vampyrus | reverse complement strand
ACTGCGGGCAGGGACACTCCGTGGCCTCTCCCGAGACGTGCTGTGGCTGCACACCACGTTCTCTCTTCCAAGCAAGAGCCACCGAGCGTATTAAAAAGAGAAAGGAAGAAAGAAAGGATAGAGCCAGGTCCTACTTAATTTAAAACTAGCATTTTCTAATGACTTTCATTGGGTTCCTTTTGACTGGTAGAAGTTACCCAGTGTGCATTTGAGAATTCATGAGACAAACTCACCGTTACTGCATCGTCAAAGAGAATATAGTGAATTGGGAGAGAAACCTAAGCAGAATACAAATAACTCCTAGAAAAAAAAATTCTGACTTTGTGCAAGAAGGCATACTGAATCGATTGCTTGCAGGCGGGCCGTGACTGCTTCCCCAGCTCAGCGTGACCATTTTACCGTGTTTAAGTCTGTTTGCTGTCAGAGGAAAGGCCAGTGGAAGCCCTCCAGGTGAGCCAGCTTACCTAACAGTGCAAAACTAGCTCTGTCTGCAGTCCTCTGTCTGTGCCTCCTGGTTTTCTCTTCCAGGTTGTCGTTCTGCCGCAGGCAATGACTTCAGTGTACAGATGTGCCCTCTCCTGTCCCTAAACCACCCGATGAAAGCTGGCACACAGGAGGAGACCCGTTCTCCCCAGTGAGTGAGTGTCTAAAATTGTGTTGCGGATATGAGCAAGCACAGGCCCAGCAGAAGTCCCTGCATGCTGACATGCCTACAGAGCAGGCAGCTTTCTCTTCGCCATCGTATTTGCTCAGCCCGGACACAGGTGTTTCTCTCTCATTTCTCTTATTTACAATGAGATGGGACAGTGGCCATGTCACGAACTTAGCTCTTTTTGGTCCACCCCACCCACTAACAGTCACCTGATACATTTAGAACACCTAGAATGTGCCTAGACACTGCCCATCCCCAGCACCCCAAATTCACATGAGGTTTGGGGATGCCTCCGTGCCTAGCAAAGCTCACACGGCCACCACAGCAATTCTTCCTCAGCCCAGCGCCATCACTGACCAAGGCCTTCGAGTCTGTGCTGTCACATCAATCCCAGCAGGTCACTTCCCTCCATATGGACGCAAGCCCGAACTAAGCAATCTCCAGGCTTTGAAATACAGGTTTGGCCTGATGACCTTGAAGTCACCTCTACAACCAAATTGGTTTCCTAGCTCCATTTGTACCTGATCCCACCTTCCTTCTCTTAGCCATCCACCCCACCACTGAGATTCCAGCACCCTTCCCAACAGAATCTAAGCTATGATTGGAGGATCTCCCCTAAAACAGCCTTGTGATTAAAGTGCTCATGAAGCAGAAAAAAATGACCACTGACCCTCCTTGGCCCGATTAGTACATGGTGACGATAATAAACAACGTTCTTCTTAACTCTTTAGTAAGAGTCTCTAGCCAAACTCGAAGGTCTAAGGACAAGAAATGGCAGGAGAACTTAAGGGACTTGTTAAAAAGGCTGACTGAGGGTCGTAGTGTAAACTTGGCTCCACCACCCCAGCAGGGCGGCCTCCCCGAGCCCCGCCCCTCCCTATCTGTGGGGGCGCTGTGACAGGCTCCCAGCAAACGGTCGCTGTGAGAATTAAGTCCTCTGGCTGGGTAGGGCGCCTAGGCCCTGACGGATCATGAAAGGTTGAGTGTATTATTGGTATTTTACATTATCATCGTCAGCCGG
>NW_011919001.1:0-1684 GCF_000151845.1 Pteropus vampyrus | reverse complement strand
TTTCCACCCAGATCTGTTTTGGTCATGCTCAGTTCCTCAGGGCTGTGAAATTGTATACTGCTCTCCGAGGTGCCATATTTATAGGACTCCAACCCTGCTGACTGATGATGGCTCCTCTTTCCCACTGAGGGATTTCGGAATAAAGAGGCTCGATGATAGTGACTGGGAAATGAAGAATGTCAAAACGTAACGATGGCATTTGCATTTACATGGAATAATAAGGTCCAGTTGATCTTTTCTTTATCAGCAATTAAAACGTGTAGAGAACACATCCTTTTAAGAAATATTTATAGAAAGTCAGGTAACAAATTGCTCTGTGATCCAGCGATTCCGCCTCTGGGTATACATACATCAAAAGGACTGAAAGCAGGATTTTACAGAGATGTTCATTCATACAACAGGAGCCAAGAGGTATAGGCAACCCAGGGTCCATGACGGATGAATGGACGAACCAGGTGTGCCAGATGTGTCACCGTTTCTAAGTTCGCGTGCTCGACGCTTCAAGGTCCGATGTTCAGAATATCAGGCTTTGGAATAAGGAAAGATTTATCGATTGAAAAAGGTGCCAGCTGAAAAAGGCAGGGGGCTTTAACGCTTCCACAAATCCATCTGAAGACAGCCCCAAATTCAGGCGTCTTTTATGTCAAGGGAAGGGTGGAGAAGTGGGCAAGAGGCGGGTGACAACCACAGACAGCTAGGCCCCGACAGGGATCCAGGGAAGGGCGCAAAATCTCGAAATCCCTGTCTCTAGTCGGTTCGTTGACCGCCCCTCCCCCACAATCTCAGTCCAGTTTGGAAGCTCCTATAAATCTTTGATAAACAGTCATTATTTTGTACATATTTGCCCCACCTCTTTCTTCTGACAAGGGGCTGTTTTTGCAAAATGCTCAAGCCTCAAGCAGAATTCCTCTGGTGAATTAGCATACCTACAGGAGCTATTCTCCTGGAGGCCAGGGCGAAGCGCAGCCTGGAGCTAAGGAAGAGTCTGAGAGATGCAGCAGCGTTTCACTCTGCCACAGAAGCACACAATGAAGTATTCAGCCTTAAAAAGGAAGGGAATTCATACCCATGCTATAGCACAGATGAACCCCGGCGACATTATGCTAAGCGAAATAAGCCAGTCACAAAAAGACAAATAACATATGACTCTGTCTTTGTGAGTTATGTAGAATAGCCAGCTTCATAGAGACGGAAAGTGGAATGATGGGGGCCAGAGGCTGGGAGAGGAAGGAAGAGGGAGTCGGTGTTTAATGGGGACAGAGTTTCAGCTTTGCAAGATGAAAAATCTGACTATACGTATTTAACACTGTATTTTGCGCAGCCACGTGTTTTTATCACAATAATGTGAATATACTTAGCACTACTGAACTGTACGCTTGTGATGGTGTGATTTATGATAAGAAACACATGTGTGGCCTTCATCCCGGCTCTGGCACAGAGCTTCTAGAACCCCGAATTCCCTGTGATGAGAGGTCTGGCTTCCAGAGGGAGGATATGTCCAACAAGTAAGTTTAGACAGTAAGGGACAGACTAAACTTTAGACTATAGCTTCCAGCTGGTCATTTGGACAACTTGTGCCAAAAGACCAACAGGATACCAACAGGAAGAATAAGCATAGGTTGAAAATCAACTGAAGGCGGTGAAATGGAACAGATAATTTTCCATGAGCATATGTGCTCAAATA
>NW_011919000.1:0-2798 GCF_000151845.1 Pteropus vampyrus | reverse complement strand
GGCCCCCAAGTCACTCGGAATGCGGGGATCGAACAGAACCAATCCCGCCCCTCTGTCACCCGTGGGATGATAAGACGTTGCTCCATTCTGCATTTCCTCCTGATTGAAAAGCTGGCTGGGGAGCTGATTCCTTCGGTGAGACAATTCGGTCGTCTCTCCGGCCTGCCCGGTGACAGACACGAATGGGGAGGGCTGTCCAGGGCAGGGAGAGCCCTGGCACCTCCGAGGCAGGGCCAGCTCCAGCTGCGGAAGGGAGCTCTAAGTCTGGAGGAAGAGGAGTCCACCAGGAATCTGGCCCTTGAGCCCCCACTGGCAGGCTCCTGGGTGGCGGCTGGTGGCACGGGCCCGCTTTGGTGCCTGAGGTTTCTGGGCGGGACAGGCGGGGCCTGGAGTGGCCCGAGCTCCTGGGCTGGTGTCCTTGGGCTACAATCAGCCTTTCCCCTGTCCCCTGATGCCCCGTGAATGTAATGTCACTGACCGCGTGTGCAGTGAGCAGAGCAAGTCTGAAGCGCTGCCTCCCAGAACCGGCTGCTCCCCGTCCCCAGCCCACTGGCATCTGCCCTGGCTGCCGGGCACCTGCTCGGGCGGCCTGTGGTCAGTTACGGCCCACGGGACACTGGCAGGTGCAGGCAGAGCCCTGGTCCCCTCTGGTGCCACGGAGGGCCACACAGATGTCCCAGCTGGTCCCTGAGCCCTGGGGGTTCCCTGCTGGACCTTACAAAGCTCCTCCCAGCCGAGTCCATGCCAAGCAGGTGAAGAGGAGGGTGGGCCAGGCAGACCCGGAGGGACTCTCTGCAGGTGGCATGGGACCTCGAGCATCTGGTGCCAGGGCTGCCTATCAGAGGTGGGGGGTCCTCTGGGGCACACGGGGGAGGTTGGGAGACCCCAGAAGCTGGCTGGTGCCATGGGAGTCGGTGCTGAATGCCCCAGTTCTGAGGCAGAGGGCCTGGGTACCTGCAGGGCTGGGTGGGAGTTAGGGAGGCCAAGCAGGGGCCATGCTGACCCAAGCCCCCCACTCAGCCCCTTGGCATGCAGGAGCGGCTGGTGCACTAAAGAAGTGTCGCCCCCAGATCACGAGGGACTCCGACGGACGGAGGCCACACTCCCTGCCTGCGTGAGCAAGGGGACCCGCCTGCCCGGACACACCACTTCCTGACTCAGCCTCTGCCGGAGAAGTCACTGTAGGCTGCGAAACGAATGGGCTTTCATTCTGAGCAAGACGTAAACAGCTTCAAAAGCACCGTCCAGGTATGGTCGACCATCCTAACACACATCTGGCCTCACTACTCGCTGTTTAAAAAGGTCCCGTCCTTCCCGAATTACTGGGCAGAGAGCCAGCCCAGGGAGATAAATAATCGTGAGCCCGACATAGGGGAAAATAGGAAACAGAGACATCACACACGGGTCAGGATCCCGGCTACGACTTTTTAACACGCAGTTAAGCTGACGGATCGCAGAGAAAAATGCCCGACTTGTCATTTCTGGGCGATGTGCCGACTGCCACACCTTACCGCTCTTCATAATTTGTCTTTTTCCAAGTGTCCTGCAATTAGCAGACCCTCGAGTGTAGTCCGGCCCGCTCATCTTGGGGTGGGGGCGGGGTGGGTGGCTGGGTGAAGGACAGAGGCAGAGAAGGAACCTACCTGGTGGCCAGGGCCTCCCCTGCCACCCGGACCGCGCACGGAGGGGAGCTGCCTCCCTTTGATTTATGCCTTTCGGGGGGTTCGCAAGGCCTTTGTTCTGTCTTTCCTCTGTGCTCCGAGTCCCCACTGCTGCCCGCCTGAGGCCACTCTCCACGCTCTGCTCCCGCTTTGATGACTTTAAGGCCGGGACATAAATCTCCCGAAGGTTATCTCCTCACCGAGCTCATCATCATCGCAGACAAAAATCTATTCTTAGCAAAAACTCGCTTTGACAGATTAATGTGGCTTAACTTTGCCGAGGACGATGCAAAAATTAGCCCTTTCACAGCAATTCTGTCCTCAGAGGGTTTTTGCGAGCAGCAGGTAACGCAGGTGTTGTTATCCTGTTATCAGCAGGAGGGGGGCTTATGCAGAGGCGAGTGGCAGCCCCTGGCTGGGGAGGGTCGGCTCAGGCCTCGCTCAGAGCTTAAGGGGACTCTGTCATAGAGCCCCACCTGGTGTCATAGAGCCCTAGCTGGTGTCAGTGTTCCCTGTTTGGAAGAAGGAGGAGCTGATTCTACCCTGATCAGCTCCACACAATGGGCCCTAAAAAACAGGCGCTGTTATTCTACTTACAGAGAGGCAAGTGGTGGGCGAGTTCGGGCACCCCCAGAGCACATCGCTGCCTGTGAGGGGCTTCAGGCCAGAGAGGAACAGACAGAGAGGCACAGGTGCCCAGCAAAGGATTCTCAGTGGGGCGGCCTGCACCCCTATTCGTGTGGAAGGGCACCACGGGGTAATAGGGCCAGTCTGGAGCTTGTGACATTAGCCCAGCCCCCCACTGCACTGGCAGAGTGCCCTTCCTGTTCTGGGAGGATGTAAGAAATGTCACCTGAGCAGGCTTGCCACGTCCCTGCTGCCCTCTGCTCCCACCCTGAGATGGGGCCTGGGCTGGTCCCGGGGAGGGTGCCGGACATGGCGAGCAGAACCCCGACGTCGGCCACTGCAGACGTGTGAGCAGTGCCCGGCTGTCCCACCACAGGCCTGTTGTTTGGGGGTGCTTTGTTACCCAGCAATGTGGTTGGCCGGAGCTAACTGATACCCTTCCTGCTCTGACCACCAGCTAAAGTCTCCTGTACAGCTAGGGGTTTCCCGTAACCCTCCCCACTGTGCCGA
>NW_011918999.1:0-2376 GCF_000151845.1 Pteropus vampyrus | reverse complement strand
CCAACTATTATCATTGGAAAACAACTGCAGGTGTCATTCTACTTATTATTTTATGTCATTCTATTATTATTTTATGTCATTCTATTATATAGGTGGATGAAGCCTTCCCTCCATTTTCCTGGCCGCGTCCGGAGCAGCTCATCTGCTTGGCCTCCCTCCGAAGGCGTGCTGTAGCGCCATTCCAGGAGGATTTCACACAACTGCCACAAACCCGCCTTGGAGGCTGCAGTGACAAATCAGCCGCAGTGGGACATCGGCCGTGTTTCTGTGTCCGGGGTGCTGAGGTGGAACTCATTGGCCACCAAGCTGGCACGGTTTGCATCAAGTTTATGCAGTGACTCCAAACGGAGTCTTGAAATCCTTGCCTCCGCGCCCCCTCCCGCGGGGCAGCACACGGAGATGTTTTTGCGGGGGAGAGTTCTACGCAGCACACTAGCCGCATTTCTCCCCTTTCTACATGCCAAATGTTTCTTATCATTCGTTGCATGGTCTCAAATATATTTTATTATGAAGGTTTCCTTTTTTTAAGGCACCAATAACTTGCATAACCTTTAACCTGGGAGTGTAAACATGCGAAATTTGGACAAGCAGTAAATTGTAACTCTAGTTTTAATGCCACTTGAGTTAGCTGGGGCACATCTCTAAACCCCTCAGTTGGACAGTCCTTGGAGAGTGTCTTCGGGATTTACCATTCCAGGGGGCACCCCAGGAACTTCCTACACCCCACGGCAGGCAAGACTGGCACTCTGGTCTGGGTTCCTGGGCATCTTGGGCTCATGTCTGTGAGGCTGGGCTCCTGCACGTGCCATCCTCTCCTCGCTGGGCGGTCTCCCACCCCAGAGTGCACTCCTCAGGGACAAGGGCCATGTCTCATCACTATGGCATCTGTCTTGGTCAGTCCCAGCTGCTACAACAAAAACACCATTGACCAGCGTGTCTTAAACAATGAACATTTGCTCCTCACAGTGCTGGAGGCTGGAGGTCCAAGATGGGGCATCAGTGCTCTGGTGCCGGTGACCGTCCTCCTCCTGGTTTGTGGACAGCCGTTTCCCTTGGGGTGTCCTCACGTGACAGAAAGCTCCGATCCCTCTTTCTTCCAAGGGCACTAATTCTATCCCAGGCACTCTACCCTCATGACCTCCCCAAAACTCCACCTCCGAATACTATCACAGGGGTTAAGATTTCAACATGTAAATCTGGGGGCGACACAAACGTGTGGTCCGTAACAGTATGCCAGGAGCCCCCCACAGACCTGGACCACTCCCGAGACAGCAACGTGAACGGGGTCCCCAGAGCTGTTCAATGTGATGGCACATCAAATATATGTTGATTAGACAATAAACTATGACATATCTCTGATTCAAAAAATTTAAAAATATTTTTATTAAACTTAAGTTTAGTGTTTTGTTATAATACTGTAAAAGGCAATGCTTAAATAGAAAACGACATTTTAAATTAAAGACATGCTTTCAAAGAACTTAAGTTAATAGATTTTTTTTTTCCGAATGACTCTAAGCATGCCTTAAATATGCTAACAGGCCAATGGTTTATTGATTGAGAGAACTTAGGTATTAAATTACTGGCTGAATACTACCCTAGGAATCCATTTGTCTTTAGATTATAGGATGATTAATTTGATAAATAGCCAAGAAACGTTTTCATCTCGCATCATCTAAAAGCCCAGTCTGATGTTCATTGTTCTTCCATGAGTTCTAAAGGGGTCTGTCTAAAATTTTTTCGAGTGTCACTATGCCCCAAACTCAGATTAGTGAAAACATCTCACTTACATGTATTTATTTCCTTTTTAATCTCGTACTGGCAACGTTCTACCCCTACTGGAGACACAAAATTCAACAAACCCTGTTGACTCTGGAAAGTAGCAGAGAAGGGCTTAAGTTAATCCTGTGTTTGAACTGGGACCTGGGGCAGCTGCCAAGATCCTGCTGCTCTTTAGCTTGGACTCCTACCTCCCCGCCCCCCCCGTCCCCCCACCCCCTTCCCCATTCCCCCTCGACTCCCACCCCCCATCCCCGTACTGGAAACTTCCTCCTTCCCTTTCACTCTCCTCTCTTCTTCCCAGCTCCACAGCTCAGGCCCAAACAGCAGAGCCAGTGGGAGAGAGACACCCCTGGGTGGCTCCACTGCGGGGAGCAAGAGCCCACTGGGCTTGTCTGACTCCCTGCTGTCCGGGGTTAGCCCATGGAAAGCTGGGAGTGACCGGTTTGTCTGCAGGGTCTGTCACGGCTGGGGCCTGACTGTCATTCTCATCATTGGGCTTAACGCCCCCCTCACCCAGCCTGCACTGCGCTGCTGGGGCCCAGATCCCCGGGCAGCCTCGCCCCCAGGGGAAGCCTCACTCCCCGCTCGCCATTCCTT
>NW_011918998.1:0-4025 GCF_000151845.1 Pteropus vampyrus | reverse complement strand
ATAATTTTTGGAGGGGAAAAAATGGCTATGTATCAGAAATATAACAAATGGACCTGGAATCATATGTGGTCAACATGAGGAAAAAGGTTGTTTCTCTGATGATGTAAGACTAATCATCTAAATTTTTCTGGGATTGATTTTTTCCCATTTGTGAAGAGGAAACTGTGACACATGTATGAATACAAAATTATCTGATATAATAATGAAAGGCAACAATTAGAGTGCTTACGATAAGGCATACTCTATTCTAAGTGCATTACATGAATTATCTCATTTAATTTTTATAAAACAGTATGTGCTTAACACTATTATTAGCTTCATTTACAGATGAAGAGGTGAGGCACAAAACGTTTACGTAACTTGCCTAAGGTCATATAAACACAAATCTAGACAGCCTGGCTCTATGGTCAGTTCTACTCTTGCCTCTTTGGTGAGGAATGCAGGAGTTAACCTTTCACTTCAGACAACGTGCAAGGGCCATTCCGAAGGCGGTTCCTGGAGAAGCGGTGGCATGCTGCCTCTGGTCCTCTCCGGTGGCTCCCCTGTGCCTCGCCGCCGATATTAGCGAACAGGCTGTGACTCAGATATCCACTTGGTTTACTCTGAGGTCCTTTAATCCTCCTTGATCCTCTGGCCTCCACTACTTGACTTGGGTCTTCTTCCTCACACTGGTGAGGCACTGCAGGCTCTCCCCTGCCCCGAAGACACCCACGGTCCTCCCCATCTCCTCCACCTTCTGCCCACATCACTCTCTACAGCCCAACACACCTTGTTCACCACTCCCTCAGCTTCAATGTTACCAGCATTATCCTCATCCCCACTCCACGTATGAAATGCAAATTAGGCCAAGGCAGACATTCGGCCCCTCTTACAGCACAGGGGTACTGGGCAGCTATGACACTAAGATACATAGCTTCTGCTCGCAGATATTTTAAGCTGTGACAATTTTTTATTGAACTGGAGTTTTTTATCGATTTTTAAAAAGTGTCACGTGCATTTTTAAATGTCCTCAACAAACCTCCGTGTATTCTTCCACCAACATAATCTGTCTTTAAAAACATTTCTACCCCTTACTTTTTCTTTAGTAAACCATAATTTATTTTCTCTTCCTCTATCGATTACTAGTAAGTACTTTTTGTGTGTTATTAATACTTTAATCCTTTTATGGCCATTAGACTATTCATTTTGAATGGTGTTTATTCCCATTCACTTCACACACACACACACACACACACACACACACACACACACACACACACACTGCATTTCTTAATCATAGACTTATCTCATCCTATATGTTACAGTCTCCATTTGTGGTGAAATGTAAAACTCAATAATTTAGCTCCCAAAGAAAAATTCTCTAGTATTTCTTACCATATTTCTCATTTGCTAATAATCTTAACATTACCTCTCCAGTCTTTTTTTGGGAACCATATTTTATATCTTATTTAAGTGATATTGTGTTTTCTGCAATAACATTCATGTGGCTCTTATGAAGCTCACAGGTGCTATAGGAAAGCGCCATTTTGAAAATCAGTCTCATATTGTAGTTGATATTTGATCTTTCCTCAGCATTAAATACTGATAAAATTGTTTTTTTCTTAGAAATATTAAATAATCTTCATGGCTTATTTAAAAGACACAGTAGAAAAGCAAAAAATAAAGCTCATTATAAGACATATTTGGAAGAACAAGAAATTTTAGCTTGGAAAAGAAAAGATTATGGAGAATCTTGCAATTGTACTGAGTGAGTTTGAACTGAATAGTGCAATTTATGTGAGGAGCATTCTAGCATAATTTGAGGAATCATTAAAATTAGAGGAGTTCGAAAATGAAATTTTTTTTTTTTGGTAATAAATAATCAAAGAGAAGCTGTATAAACACACAGCAAAAGTATGAAAAGGGAATTCTTTTATAGGAGGCAGGAATAGATGATTTCTGAGATTTAGTCCTACTTTATTATTTATAGTGTATTTTATAATTTTATGAAAGTATAATATGAAGAATATTAGAATCAGAGCTCAAAAGATATAAAAGTTTAAGTGCAGTATATAGAAGAATGTTTCATTTTTATCGGGTGTTTTGAACAGTTATAGTAGAAATATATTTTTAACAGTGTTAGGTAATCAGTACATATCATCATTTGTTGTTAATTTCATGTTTTTTTCTGTTTATAGTATTTTCAGTAAACATGAACTCTACAGGTATATTCATAGGAATGTTTTCTTTTAAATATTGATAAAACAACAGCATTAATAACTACCATTAAAATTAAAATATGGCAGCAAAATTTCTTCACTTTCACTTTTATGAGAGGAATGCCAATATCTATAATTCTCAGAACTTGCATTTAAATATCTTTAGATCACTTCAGTAGATATTCTTGATTCATGCAAGGGCAATTACTATAATTCTTCTCTAAAGTATAGACTCTGAGTTTATAAGAATAAAACTTTACAAATGTATATGTATATATTTTTTAAGCACAGATGTGTATGTGTTATATATAGCTATATGTTTGTACTTTTTTATATTAAAGAGAGTAAAACATGTAGTAAACGTGCACATGTATATGAATGTCAAATTCTCCTTTATTTGACGATGTGCTATTTCAGTTATTATTAATATATGTGTGAAGTGGTTGTAATCAACTCAGACATGCTTTCAACACACATTTGTTTGGTACTTGCCAAGCACTGTATTAAATCATAGGAGAAAATTGATGCCACATACATGTCTGACCTACAAGTGCATACACCCTAGTGGAAAGAGGGAAACATATAAATATCTAAATAAATGTGTCACAATAAAACATTAACGTTTATTTCTTTTCTATTAGTACTTATTACCCATTCCCAAATAGCAGTAAATTCTTCCATTTTTTTTCATCTACTATAATCACATCCAGTGCTTCATTGCATCATTTTGGCAAAGTAAATGTTTAAGAAATAATGTTGATTAAATCAACAGCTAAGTCACTAATGCAACATCTTTGTATGCAGCAAAGCTGATAAAAAGTATCAGTTAATCAAAATAAATAAGGGTATAATTTTGGTTGGTTAATGTATTATAAATATGTTGGTAAGAACAGATTTGAAAAGGATGCTACTTAGATTTCCCAGGTAAAAATATTTGTTCTGAAAAATTAAATGAGTCCCATAAACTATAGTATAATATTAGTTGAAAGGAAATGTGAGCAGTTTGTTTTACATAAAGAAATAAAAGTGTTTTATCTGTAGCAAAGACATATAAATGCATTTGCCTTATTAATTTATAGAAGTTAACATTGGCTGAGATATAAACAATAAATCCCCAAAATGTTTCCTACTACCATAGAAATGTATTATTCTCCAGCACCCTTCCTAACCCACTCTGCTGAAACTGTCTCTTCTTAGCCATGTGATATTTAGTAAAATGATAAAAGGTCTCAAAGACTGCCTGAAACATAAAAAGTTAAAAATAATTTATCTGAGAGATGATAAAATTGTGGCAATTAAAATCTGTGACTTCCTAAACAGCTTAATTAAAAATGCTTTCTTCCTAAATGATAAAGTACTGGTTCAAAATGGCAGGCTTCAAAATGTCCATGGAATATCAGGGTTGGGTAGACGGATTCGATTTTTTTCTCAACTGCTCATTCCCATGTGTCAACTAATTTAACTTTTTCACCTTTTATCAGAAACAAACAAAAAAAAAGATCTATTAATGATTTTAAACATGCTTTGATGACAATAAGTAGATTTTCTTGATAGGAGAAGTAAAGGTAGGTACACATGAAGCCCCCCATGGGGTCTTCAGTTTGAACTCAGCTCAACACTTAGCTGTGTACCAAACAGGAAAGTCACGTTACTTTTTTAAGCCTTACTTTCTTTATTTTGGGAAATTGAGTTACTGCCAGCATTCCCCAACTCATAAAATATGCTTACCATATTCAAAGCAATCAATACACTTATTTATTTTTATTATTTTTTTTAAATCTGAAATGTTCCTACTACATGTTCTCACTAAACAATCTAACCATGTGG
>NW_011918997.1:0-1749 GCF_000151845.1 Pteropus vampyrus | reverse complement strand
CACCTTCAAGTCACAGCTTCCTGCTTTGTGTGCAGCTGGGGTCTCACTGACCTCTGTCCGCCCGACCTCCTCCCCACGACCTCTGGAAGGCGGGGGGGGGGTGTCAGTGAGGGCTTCACCCTGCAGTGCCCAACACTGACCCCGACAGCGCCAACACCTGTCAGCCTTCTTGAGAGGGGCGGGCATGGCCCATGTCCAGGGGCGGGTTATTTTTAAGGAGCCTGTGGCAGCTGAGACGTCCAGAAATAGGCACCCAAATCAGCCAAGACTCCTTTGCCCAGAAACCCAAGACGGTGGGAGGGGGGCCGGAGGGCAGCTGTCGGCTCGGGTCCCGGCCCAGCCGGGCCTGCCCAGGTCTTCCAGGTCGGCCCTCTGGGCGGGGCAGCCCGAGGACACTCAGGTTGGCTCCCCAGGGGCCCATGGAACACGAGGCGGCGAAGGCCCCCTCCCCCAGTGGGGAACCGGAGGCCTCTGGGCTGCCGCTCCCCTGCCCGGCACAGCTCAGAGGGCGACCCCACCGGGCCGCTCCGTGCCCCTGAGCCGCATCCATCAGGGAGGGGAGCGGGTGCAGTGGGCTGGGGCACGGATGGCATTGTGACAGCTGAGGAGGACACCAGGTGTCCATCTCACATCCTGCCCTCAAAGGGGCGAGGTGAAAATAGCTTTTGAGGTCAGCGCTCCTTGGGGGACACTGGTCTGGGTGACATCAGGAGGGGCAGCTGAGTCCTGATCCGTTGGGGACACCGGGAACGGTGGGAGGGGCGCTGGGGCACGAAGCCGGCTGGGGCCTCTGGGGAGCAGTGCTCCTCCCGGGCAGAGGGGGGACATGTCCCCCGGGCAGGCCAGACCGTTGTCCAGCTCCCGCCCGTCCCTCTGCCCTGCCCAGGCGAGGCCCTGCCTACGCCTTCCTTGGCGGCGTGAGTCCCGGGGCGGATTAGACGAGCCCCCACCTTAGCCGTCGTCTGTGCACACGGCAGCATGGAGACAGCGTCCACTCGGGGCCCAGAGCCCGAGAGCCGGGGGTGCTGGCCGTGGCGCTGGCCGTGGCGCCCTCTGCTTAGCAGCCCCGCGGAAAGGCCGGCGAGGCCAGGGCCTGGCAGCCCATCGCACCGGCCGCTCTCGGGGCCCCGGGCAGCTCGCCTCCGGGCCGCTGGGTCCCCAAACCCTCACCTCTCTCTAGCTCCAGCCTGGGACCGTCCCCCTAACCCTTGAGCCCCACTGTCCTCCTCCTGGGGTCTCTGCCGGCCCCCTGCTCTGCTTCGGAGCAGCCTCCTCTACGTTGTTCCGGTCCTCCCAGAAACCCAGCCTTCCGGCCCCGCGGGGTCCCGGGGGGCTTCCGGGGCTCGCCAAGCCACCGTGCCTAACGCCGAGACGCGTGGGGCTGGCATCCCGGCTGAGCCCTCCGGGCGCCCGGCATGTGCCTCTGGCACCGGGCTGGCCCAGGCCAGCCAGCGACAGCCGGCCCCGCCCAGCCCAGGCCGGCTGCTGGCCGCTCGCGGCCGTACCCACCTGCGGCCGAGTGTGGAGAAAGGGCTGGTGCTCCCTGTGGACAGGACCGGCTCGGGCACTGGCCACACAGCCTCACGCCCTCGTGTTATAGCGACACTTGATCTTTCCCTGCAACCGATTGGCCCGGGGCTGGGTGGCAGGGTGCGTGGGGTGGGTGGGAGGGGGCTGTGCCCGACAGGGCCCCTTACCAAGTATAGGAGCAACGGAGGAGGTGAAGACGGGGGACGGGGCTGCGGCAAA
>NW_011918996.1:0-10252 GCF_000151845.1 Pteropus vampyrus | reverse complement strand
AAAGGCCTTCATTGGCACCCCGTCCAATCCCTACTAGTTGGAGATGAGGCCACAAGGACCCTAGACAAGGACCCTGGACAGGAAGGGATGTGCCCACAGTCACGCGGCCAGGGGAGGCAGACAGAGACCCTCCCCCGCCCGCCTCGCCCGGTGCCTGCCAGGGAAGCGCCAGGGCAGGGGCTGCAGGGGGCCGGTCGCCCCGCCCGGGTCGTGGTGGGGACTGGTGTCAACCCCAGGAGTTTGAATCTGGCTGACCAGGAGGGCAGGGATGCCCCCAGCAGCTCCTGTTTTGGGGGTTCCCGTTGCTGGACAGAGGAGGAGGCAGGGGAGGGAGAGTCAGAACTCCGAATTCCTCCAGGCTGCTGCCTTTCTGTCCACCTGTCCAGGTCCTTGGATGGACAAGGGCTTGGCGGGCCCACTTGCCGCCCGGTGGGCTCCACGTAGGACCCCCACGTGGATGCTGGGGCCGCCCCACCTACCTCCTTCCCTTGGGCAGGGGGCTGACGTCCCTTCTCAGGCGGGTGCCTCTCACTCTGCTAACAGGGACCCCCCGCCGTCCACCCCGCCCTGAACACATAGATGCACGTGCACACAGGGGTAGCATGTCGGGGGGCAGCAGGCCTCGTCAGCAGGCTGTGCTGGAGCTCGGCCTGGGGAGCCCCATACCCCCAGCCTTGCTCCCAGGAGCTACCCGGCGTCCCCATCCATCCGGCCCTGGGTGCCCTTAGGAGCTGACCCTGCAGTGGCCCTGCTCAGCCAGCAGAGGAGGGTGGCTGCCCGCTCAGTGGCCTTGGCCTCTGGCAGGTGCTCTCCGTGAGTGGGCCGAGCCAGTGAGCAGGCGCTGAGGTCAGCGGGACGGGGCAGGCTTTATTTTAGGTAGCGGTGACCTCCCGCTCAGGGAGCCAGGCCCGCAGGGCAGCAGGACAGCACCAGCGGGCACTGTCGGACGGGCCGCTGGCCGCTGAGGGCCCGCAGCAGGTAACCTGTGCCCCGTCTGCAGGCCTGGCCAGGCCGGGGCGGGAGGAGAGGGGCAGAGCTAGGGCCATGACTGGGGGCTGCAGGGGCACTGGAGACCTGCGCGGGGCACTGGTCTCCAGCCCAGGAAGAGTTTGAGAACTGACTACGTAGGGCCTCAGCCCGGGGCGGCGAGGGATGGGCTCCCAAAGTGGGCGAGGCTGGCGGAGCTGGGGGCAGCCGTCCTTGGGGGTGACCCCCAGCATGGTTGGGGAGGGCGGGGGTCCCTCGATCTGGGCCTGGCCCGCAGTGTGCGTGCTTGGGGGTGGTAGGGCCCAAGGGAGCTTGAACGTCTTCCGGGAGCCCTGAGCCGACCTGGTGCCTGCCTGGTGCCCGCCTGAGCTCCCGCCCGCCCGACCCCGCAGGCTCCGGCTCTGCCAGGGCCCAGGTAGGAGCTGCCAGCCGGTGTTTGTCGGCCTGCTCACTGCCGCCCACATGTCCTGGTGAGGTCCCGGGGCCCCGCCTCCCGGTGCCCAGAGCAAGGGTGCAGGGGGCGTCAGGAAGGCCTTCCAGGCAGGAGGACGGAGGGCAGGGCCGGTGGCCCAGAATCTCCGCCCACGCACCCCTTGGGCAGTGGTCCCTCTGAGCCTCTCGACCTCAGTGAGGGCAGGCCCTGGCCCCCAGGTCCTGAGTCCCTGTCGCAGTGGGCATCAGCACCACTCAGAGGAGACAGACCCTGCACCCTTGTCCTCAAGGCCAGGTGAGGCGCCGGGGACCCGCAGAGGGGCCGGGGAGGGTCAGGGCAGCGCTGCCGGCTGCTCCTCTGCTCTGCCCACCCCACTCTCGTCTGTGAGCGCTGGTCCCGGCCCACTCCCCAGGGTGGACTTCGTGGCTGCCTCTGCCTGCTGCCTGCAGCCCACGTCCCATCCAGCTGTGGGAAGGGAGAGACCTCTGTGTCCCTTGGACACGGCCTCAGAGGCGGTCCCGAGTGAGGAAAGGTGGCCACAACTTTCTTGAGTTTTAGCATCTCTGTCACGTTTACTCTGTCCTTTGGGCAGTTGGCAGAATTGGACCATGAAGACTTCAGCAGACAGAGGCTCCTAGCAGAGCCAGGCAGGCCTGGGATGCCAGAGGTCCAGGGGTCAGCTCTGGGGAAGGGGCTCCCCAAACGTCAGGCCCGAGTGTAGGCCCAGGGAGAAGAGGGTGGGCGGGGAGATCGCCCGCACCCCACCTCTCACTCCACGCACTTCCAGCCACCGGCCTCCACGTTAGCATTTCCCCACTGTCACATTCTGCTTCTCCTCACCCGTCCATTTATGCACCCATCTTTCCACTCACATATTCATCCACCCATCACACGCTTCATGTGTACCCTGACTCGGGCCGTGTGGCCTCCGCAGCCCGCCGGCCCTGCTCCATGTCAGCAGCGGGCATCTGTCTGACTGCCTGTGCGTGTCTGCTTCTATTTACTCCACACGACTATTTTCCTGCTCATCTACCTCTCATCCCTCTGTATATCTACCGTTCCATCCATCCGCCCATCCATCATCCATCTACCCTTCCCTCCACCCATCCACCCACCCACTTATCTATCCATCATCGACCCATCTATCCATCATCTATCCATACACCCATACAACCACCCACCATCCATCCACCCACCCACCCATCATCCATCCACCCACCCACCCATCATCCATCCATCCACCCCATCCATCATCCATCCATCCATCCATCATCTATCCATACACCCATACAACCACCCACCATCCATCCATTCACGCACCCACCATCCATCCATCCATCAATCCATCCACCATCCATCATCCATCCATCCATCCATCATCTATCCATACACCCATACAACCACCCACCATCCATCCACCCACCCACCCATCATCCATCCAACCAACCAACCATCCAACCATTCACCCATCCATCCATCCATCCATCCATCCATCTATCCATCATCTATCATTTACCCATCTGTCCATCCCTCAAACTGTCACTGTGCACCTCTGGGTGCTGGGGTGGGGGTTGACTCCAAGGCAGGTCTTGTCCTCAGGGGGTGCACAGACGAGAGTGTGCCCCGTCTCAGTCAGGGCCAGTCAAGGAAGGAGAAATCACACGCTTCGTGTGTACCCCGACTCATATGACCACACACCTCAGACCTCAGAGTCTACTCCCAGAGGCCATGGGACGGGACAGAGGGCCTGGATCCAGAGGCCTCCGCAGCCCGCCGGGCCTGCTCCCCTCCACTCTCCCCACAGCGAGCACTGAGGGGCCAGCGCGTGGGGACACAAAGAGCTTTATTGCACGAAATGCAGACGGCTGCAGGCGGGGGTGGGAGGGACGCGCGGCCGGGGCGTCAGTGCAGGCACGGCGGCTCTCGACTGGGACGTCCCCGGCAGGCGCCCTCACTGCACAGGCTGCACCTTCCTCGCGAGCTCTGGGCCCCGGTGGGCACAGTCTCTCCAGCGAAGCATCAGTGAGGGGCCCTGTCCTTCCCGGGCTGTGACAAGCAGAGCCAGCGGTCAGGGAATGAGAGGAGAGAGAGGTTGGAGGGTCCAGGGACAGAGGCGGCAGCGGTGGCGGGTGTTGGAGGGGCTGATGGGAAGCAGCGTCTTCGGCAAGGCTGTTCCCTGGGAGCCTGGGCTGGGCGTGTGGCAGGTCCACGGGCCTGCACCAGCGGCCGGGGCCTCGGGACAGCTGAAACACAGGTGGGGCGAGCGCCTTAGGCTGCCGTCCCCAGCGGGCAGCCCTGTCCCTCCCAGCCTCCGGCCTCTCTCTGGTGGCCACCCTGGCCCTACCCACACCCCCCTCCCACCACCAGGAGCAACCGCAAGCTCCGTCCACCTCCGCCTGGGAGCCTGCTCCCCGCGCTGAGCTCGGATGCCCTGGGCCCTGCTTGGGACTTGAAGCCGAGGGAAAGCTGCCTGTCACCTATCTGCCTGCTGCTCTGGCAGCTC
Source organism: Pteropus vampyrus (assembly GCF_000151845.1). Classification (NCBI taxonomy): domain Eukaryota; kingdom Metazoa; phylum Chordata; class Mammalia; order Chiroptera; family Pteropodidae; genus Pteropus; species Pteropus vampyrus. Next base: position 6,329 of record NW_011918996.1, on the reverse strand, counting down.
CCCAGAGCTGGACCTGGGGCTCCTAGGGCCCCGAGCCCCCAGGGGTGGACAGCGTGAGCCCCGGAGCAGACCCTCAAGTCCCTCCGCAGGCCAATCCCTCCTGCCCAGCAGAGCCGGCGGCACCCAGGCCCCCTCTTCCCCCACCCTGGCGGTCTCTACCTCGGCCAGACACTATTTGTCAACGTTCTTGCAAGCACGCGGCGCCCAGAAGCCAGGGCAGGTGGCTCAGCAGGGACCGCCCGGCCAGGAGGTCTGAGGGAAGACCCCACTTAGCATAGCTCAGTGAAATGGCTCCCACCTCCAGGCCAATCTACTTCTGATGATGCAGCCTCAGCCTTCGGGTCTCTGGCCGCCACCCTCACCACTGGCTGGCAGCGGACGGGCCTGTGGCCGGTCTGAGACGGCACATCGCCCCCATGCGCTTGCAGCTGGGGGCTCTTCCTGCTCCCGTGGGCACCCAGCATGTGCACCCCCGCTCGGAGCTGGCCTGTGGGTCTCCCGGCCCGGTGGTACACATGGGCAGCACCTGGAGGCGGGTGCCGGCTCTTGTCCACCACCCACCAGTGACTCAGGCCTCCGTGGGCTCCTCTCCGACCAGGTGACTGCCGAGTCGCCCCACGGAGACAGACGTGCCTGGAACGCACCGGGCAGTGCCCGGTGGGCAGGGCTGTGATGGCCAGGAGTGACGCTCCTGTGGGCCCCGGCCCCTGCCCGGCGGGGACCCTATGCCCCTCGCTGATGCACCGTTCCCCACCCCCAGGGGCAGCGATGGTCCTCTGCACGGCCTCGGCGGCCCCTGAGGCGGCTGGCCCTCGCCCCCAGGGGCCCCCCAGGCCCCCGCCACCCCTCCTGCCCAAGCCCGGGAAGGACAACGTGCGCCTGCAGAAGCTCCTGCGGAGGATCGGCCGGAGAAGGGTGGCGGCCGGGCCCCCTGCCCCACCCGGGGCCTTTCGCAGCTCCCTGTCCCCCGTGAGCGAGGCCAGCCACGACCAGGACAGCCCGGCTCCGCACCCCGAAACCTTCTGCGCGGAGACTGCCCTGCCCCCCAATATCCCATGCGCAGAGACCGCCCTGCCCTGCGCCCCCCACAGCCCTGTTGCCCACTGCGTGGCACCCCCGCTGCGGCAGTCCACGCTGTCCCTCCACGTCACACGGCACAGTGGCCTGGGCACTGTCGTCACAGCCCCCGCCCCAGAACCCACCTGGTCCTCCAGTGGCTTTGCCCGAGCCCCAGGCCCTGCAGTGGGGGGCACCCACATCAGCCACATGCAGATCCAGCTGGCGCCATCCCCACCGGCTGAGACCCCTGCGTCCCCCCAGATGGCTCCAGGTGGAGGCCCTGGTGGCCAGGACGAAGGCACAGACTCTCCCAGGGCCCAGCCCTCGATCCCGGTGGCCCACATCCGTCCACTTCCCACCGGGGCCCAGGCTGCCAGGCCCAGGCCTGAGGCAGCCCCTGTGCCCAGGCCGCCCCCCAGCTTCCAGGCCTCGGGGCCCAGAGAAGCCAGTGCCCGGGTCGTGGTGCCCATAGCACCCACCTACCGCTCACCGGGACCCTTGCCCGACAGGCCGGCCCCCGCAGCCCCCGAGGCTGAGCGTCCAGAGGAGCCCCCCGTGGCCAGCCCTGCCACTGAGGCCCGACAAGCCTCTAGCCCCCACAGGGCCTCGTCCCACACCCCATCATCAGGCCCCCACCCCTGCCCTGCCCCCCAAGTTGTGCCCGAGCCTCGGCTCAGCGGCTGGACGCGCCTCAAGAAGCAGCTGATGGAGGAGGCAGAGCAGCCACCACGCCTGGGGCCAGAGGCAACGGCCCCTGCCCACCCAGCGCCCCGGCTGCCCGCCTCCCGGGCCTCCAGGCTGTGGGACGCGGTGCTGTACCGCGTGTCAGTGGCCGAGTCCCATAGGAGCCCGGTGGCTCCCGGGGACGGGGCGCACGGCCTGGCCAGCCTCGGCCGCCTGCCCTTTCTGTGCCGGCCTCGCTTCAACGCCCGGAAGCTGCAGGAGGCGGCTACCCGGCCCCCGCCCGTGATCCCCTCCATCCTGGAGCCGGGCGCCCAGCCCAAGAACTTCAACCGGACGGCGGCCGGCTGGCGCCTCCAGTGAGTGGCCCATGGGGCGGCCCAGGGCCCAGAGGGGCGGTGGGTCCAGCGGGGAGCCACGGCCACTGGACCAGATCCTGGGAGGGGCTGGCAGGGTGAGGGAGCCTGGGGCTGGCTGGGCGGCCAGGCCGGGCGGTGGGGTGAGGTGTTCTCACGTGTGTGCATGTCGGGGGGGGGTCTGCGTTGGGCCGCAGTGCGGGGGCTTACGGGGAGACACGTTCAGTGAGAGGGACAGTGCCCAGCCTACTGAGGGGCAGGCCTCACACGGAGGGCCCACCTCCGTCTCCAGGGACGCCTGGGATGGCCAGATTCAGCCCCTGGACGCTCTGGGCTGTAGATGCTGAGGCTGGCGGGCAGGCTGCCGGGACTGAGACAGGCCTCTGGCCCCAGCCCTGGGACCAGGACTTGCAAGGGAAGCAGCGTCGGCAGAGGGCTGGCCGCCTGCCCCCCGCGGGACGTGGTGGGTGCTGGGAACAGAGCCTGGGACCCAGGCCCCTAATAAATATGTGTCACACTGCACAGTGGCTACCTTCTGACTTTGCACTGGGGGGTGGGGGGTGCTGGGAACTGGAGTGACCCGCCCATTGGGACAGGAGGGTGACACCAAAGTCCGGGCTCCCTTCAGACCAGTGGGTGGGACCTGAGCTCCCAGGACTTCCGCCAAAGCCAACGGGCTGACCCCTGACGCCGTGGCCCCTTTGCAGGCGGGAGGTCGAGCCCCCCACTGGGGATGGCTGAGCAGCCAGGGCTTGGTGAGAGGGGGTAAAGCAGGTCTGCAGAGGCTGGGGGACCGAGCGGGGTCTGGCTTCTGGCCAGCGCGGATACTGGGCGTCGGCCCTCACCGGCTCCCTTGCAGCCTCGTCCAGGCCGCCAGGGTCCCAGAACGGCCTGTCTCACACGGAGTCATGCTCCGGCCACTGCCCGAGACTCACCAGCGGGGCAGCCTAGGGCGCCGAGCCCTCATCCATGAGCACCTTCTCGTACTTCCCGTGTCCGGTGGCCACAAACTTGTACCTCTTCCCAGACGGGGTGCTCTGATGGGCAGGGAGACGGAGAGCGAAGGTGAGCACAGCAGGAGGGAGGTGACGCTGCCCCAGGAAGCCCTCCCAGAGGCACTGAGCACGGCGCGCCTCGGCCCTCACCGGATGGACCCGCCCGCGCTGCACCAACCCCTTTTAGGCTCTACCTTAATTGTCGACGACGTCTTGGAGCCTCCTTTCTGCTCCCAGAGCCTCTTCTTGCTCATGTCTCCTGCCACGATATCCTGGGGACAGAGGGGGGACACGTCACAGGGGCAGAAGCCGTGGGCCCTCCTCTCCTGCCCAGGGGAGAGCAGGGAAAGGGGCCCCGTCTGCCTTCACCTCGCCGACCAGCCTGCCCTGCACAGCCCGCCACGCCCGGGGCCAGCCGGCTGAGTCCAGCTCCCCCACGTGCCCTGGGGTCACCCTTCCCCACTCGGCCTGGACGGTCTCACGCCTGCCTCGCCGGGGGGCCCGGCCTTGCCCAGGAGGGGCCGTACCTTGCAGGAGGGGCCCTTGGCAGCGGACTGCGCCTGCACCTCCCCCATCTCCCAGAGGGTCTTGGTGCTCGCCACGGCCATGCTGGGCAGCTCGATGGAGGGCTGGCGAGTTAGCTTGGGGGTCCGGCCAGCAGTCTGCAGGGGAGAGAGCCCAGGACTGCTTTAGTGGGGAGCCCCGTGGGACCCACGACGTCCTCCCACAGACGACGCCCTCTGTATTTCCCCCGGGGTGCTTTCCCAATGCAGGGCGGGAGCAAGGCACCCTGAAAAGATGTGCGTTCCCCCCTTCAGTGTGCTCGTGAAACACCGTGTGTTCGGTGGGGCACGGGAGAGAAGGCGCTCCCGCAGCTGCGCGGCCACCCGCACGCCGCACGGGGCGCCCGGTGCGAGCCTGGCGTGGATGGGAGCGCGCGGGGCGCGGGGTGTCGGCTGGAGGGACACTGGCTGGGCGGAGGGACAGCGGTTGGGGGGAGGGATGCTGGCTGGATGGAGGGGTGTTGGCTGGGTGGAGCGGTGTTGGATGGAGGGGTGTCAGTTGGATGGAGGGGTGTCGGTTGGATGGAGGGGTGTTGGCTGGGTGGAGGGGTGTTGTTTGGATGGAGGGGTGTCGGTTGGATGGAGGGGTGTTGTTTGGATGGGGGGGTGTTGGCTGGGTGGAGGGATGTTGGTTGGAGGGGTGTTGGTTGGATGGAGGGGTGTCGGTTAGATGGAGGGGTGTCGGTTAGATGGAGGGGTGTTGGCTGGGTGGAGGGGTGTTGGTTGGAGGGGTGTCGGTTGGATGGAGGGGTGTCGGTTGGATGGAGGGGTGTCGGTTAGATGGAGGGGTGTCGGTTGGATGGAGGGGTGTCAGCTGGGTGGAGGGGTGTTGGCCGGGTGGAAGAGTGTTGATTGCATGTCCGAATGGCTGCATGAATGGCGGGGGCCCAGCAGAACGGGGGACCCTGACGTACCTCGACGGCCTGGGTGTACTGCTCTAGCCGCTCACCGATCTTGGAGACGGGCAGGGCTGGCTGGGACTTCTTCACGCTGTTACTGGAGAGGGCGAAGGGTGACACCTCGTCCCCCTCACGTGGCTGCTGCACCCAGCCTGGCCCCCGCCAGAGCCCTCTGAGCCCCCGATCTCCGCCCTGGCTCCTCTCACCACCCTCTCTGGGACAGGCAGGGTCCCAGCCAGGACAGCGGCCACACATACCTCTTGTCCACGGAGCGGAACAGGCTCTCGGTCCTGGCGATGACCTGCAGGGCAGGGCGGGGACGTGGCCTCAGCCCGAGTACAGCCCTCCCCTGCCCCACGTCAGGGCACCCCTGTCTGGGCACGGCGGGTGGGGGATGGCAGGGGCCCTCCTTATCCCAGCCCAGCGTGGGGCTCCCTCCCGGCCGGGGAGAGGCGGGGAGCAGGCTTGGGGCTTGACCTACGTTGGTGCTGGGGCTCAGGGGAGGGGAGCCCTGTCCGGTGGTCTCCAAGGCCGAGGGGCTGGGCGTCCTGGGTGGTTGGCATCTCTCATGCTGGGAACAGAACATCTGAGGTCGTGAGACCTAGGCGACCCCCTCCCATACCCCTCCTGCCCCCCGCCGCCCCCATCGGGGCAAACACTCCCCGCTCACGCCTCAGGGCCTTCCCAGCCCAGACATACTTCGGGGCTGCAATTCTGCAGAAGGGGTTGGCCACACAGGGTCACCGAGCCCCACCACTCTCAGAATGGATGTGTTGGCTCCCTCTGGGCCGGGCCCACGAGGCCCCCAGTGCGTGCCGGCCGCAGAGGCAGGCCCCGTGCGGTCCACCATCACCTACCTGCTCCTGGGCTGGCTCTGCCCCAGCCAGCGCCTGGCTGTCCCCAGAGGCCTCCCCTGGGCCTGGCTCCCCCTGGGGCTCCGGGCCCGAGTGCAGCTGCAGCTTATCCAGGCAGACTGTGTCTGGGCTCAGCTCGGCCCCGTCCTGGTTCCTGCAGGGCCTGTGGGAGGAAGAGGCGCACAGTCCGACCAGGGATATGTGATCGCTCGATTCAAATTTCCCTGTTTCCAAGCCTCAGACGGTCAGACCCGTTGAGTACAAGGTGTCCCGAGACCCCAGCCTCTTTGGGGAAGTGTGTGCAAGGACCTCAAGAGCCAGATCCAATCCCTGGGGCCCCCAGGGAGCAGTGTCCACCGCCCCGACCCCACTGGGCAGGCCTCTCTCAACTGACAGCCGAGGCTGAGCTGGGCTTGGCCTCCGGGTTCTCTGACAGGCCCCAGCCTTGTGTCCTGCTTGTCCCCGTCCACCCTGCGGCCTAGGCTGGCCAGTCCCTGGGGCCAGGGCTGCCCTGCTGTGCGTGTGGCAAGTGGGCTCCAGGGAGAAGGCTGTGTGGTGGCAGTGAGATGGGGTCTGGGTGTGTGGGGGGCTGTTCAGCTGGAGGACAGACAGGGGCAGGAGCACAGCTATGAGCATTTCCTCAAGGAGAGGGGCTGACTATGCAGGGGGTGGGGGGCGGCCAGCCCGCGGGCGGCCGGCAGCTCTGCATTTGAGCAGGACTGAACCTGGAGAAGAAGGTGGGAAATTCTCGCATTTTCCATGATTTCAGGCCCCTTGGTGTTCGTGGCAACCGAGACCCAGACCCACCGCCCAGGGCGGGCCGGGGTCCAGCCGGCGCAGGCACACAGAGGGCCCATTCAGCCGCGGCATGAGCAGGGCCAGGCGGGCAGGGGCGGAGGCCGAGAGGAGAGCAGGCGGGTGA
>NW_011918995.1:0-1930 GCF_000151845.1 Pteropus vampyrus | reverse complement strand
TGCTGGCACCCAGCTCGTCACAGACAGAGGGCGGCGTCCTTCTCCCTTGCACCCAGGGGTGGGCTCTGGGAGAGCCCAGGCGGCCCGCGGCGAAGGACCAGGGTGAAGGGGTGGGAAGGGAGTGACCTGGGCCGGTCGGCAGCCTCTCCGAGCCAGGGTCTCCCAGCTGTGCGACGGAGGCCGGAGCTGTATTTCTTAGGCATGGACAGACGCCAGCCAGCCACAGCGAGGGTGGCAGGATGTCACCGGCCTGGCACGGCCTCTCACGTCCCCGTGGGCATCGCCGGGTCTGGGGCCTGGAGGGTGTGAGGGTGAGCTCACGTCCACCTGCGGCCTGGGGACTCGCTAACGGCACCAGACAGACACGCGTTCCTCTCTTTACGAGGGGTGCTCCCTCGCCCCCTACCTGCCCTTCCCCGGTGAGAGTCCCCAGGGAGTTCAAAGGGACACACCCCTCTGCCCAGACCCACTGGCGGGCCACCTGCAGGCCCACCTGCCCCCACCCTCGGCCGAGCTGCAGCCGCCCCCTTCCCACCCAGAGCGACGGCCTGGTGCTGGACTCAGGAACGGAGGCAAAGCCACAGCGAGGTGGACGCTTGCGGCCCACGTCCTCCTGTGACGAGCAGCGTGTGCCCAGCCAGGCTCTGGGCTATTCCTTCAGCCCCCAGAGGCTGTGCCCCTCCTCTCTCAGGCCTCAGTTTCCCCATTTGTCAAGTGGCACTGGCTCGCCATGGAGGTGGCCACGTCGCTCCCTGGGGGATTCAGCGGTGACTCCTAGGAGGACATGTCGCAACCAGGAGGAGCCTGGAGAGGACCGTGGGGCCCCGGCGGTGACTGTCAGGGGCCACCTCAGAAGCGGGCAGGTGGGGCTGGCAGGGAGCCTGCCCGTGGGTCCCGGCCTGGGTGGCAGCCTTCGGGCCGTACCAGGAGGGGCCTGGGAGAGGGCCGGCACCGTGTCGTCGGGGACCCGGCGGCACGGCTGGAGAAGCTCCCGAGGTGGCCCTGGGTGGGCCTGGCAGAGCCGAGAGGCGCCCACAGGAACTCGCCCGGCACGGTCCCCACCGCCAAAGGAGGCGAGAAGCAGGCTCGCAGGCCTCCCGGCGCGGGAGAAGCTGAGGCGGGCTGCGTGGAGGGGGCAGCGCTCTCGCTGGGCTGCGGGCCGCCGGTGCCGGGAAGGGTGGAGGAAGGGCATTGAGGCGGCTCAGAGGGCAGCGGCGAGGAGCCCGCGGCACGGACCAGTGGCCCCGGCCGGCTCGCGGCCGAGCTCTGCAGGCCCCCGGCCCTTTGCCTCTGCTCCATCTCCATGACACTGGGAGGCGGGTGCACAGCGTCCCTACTTTACATAGGCCCGAACTGAGGCCCAGAGAGCAAAGGGCGCTGGCCCGAGGCCCGAGGAAGCAGGAGCCGGGGTTCTGGCCCGAGCAGGTGCCACGGCCCAGCGCTGGTGCTCTGGGGGCGGTGGGTTCAGAGCCCAGTTTCACCGTCAGTAACGTAAGGGTGACCGGAGGGTCCGCAGTGGTCAGCGGGACCACAGGTGAGGCCTCAGAAGCTGCTTGAGCACGTGCTCTTCATCCCGAGAGCACTGGGCGGGGGCAGAGTCCCCGGGGCCAGGGGAAGGTCCGCAAGCAGAGTGGCCGCTGCCTGGAGCCCGCGGGCGGGCGGGTGAAGAGGACGGGACGCACGGCCGGCCAGCCTGGCACAGCCCTCACTCCGCCCACGGCGCCAGGCGGCTTCGGCCGGGCCGGGCCGGGCTCCTGGGAGTCGCCGGGGAAGCCCCACGTCCGGGGCCAGCCTGGCATGGCCGCCTCGGCCCAGGCTCGGCGGTGCCGGTCGGCCGCGGTGGCACCGGCGTGGGCATCCGGCCCGACCTCCGAGCCCCGGCCCAGGCCGGCGGGGACCTACCTCGGGAGGTTCTGCGGGCCCTGCGTGC
>NW_011918994.1:0-1200 GCF_000151845.1 Pteropus vampyrus | reverse complement strand
AACTCACTCATCTCCCACGTCATGGTGGGTAGCTGTCCTCAGCGCCAACCGCTTGTCTGCTGGTTGTGCAGCCCACTCCCGGAAGGCACTTCCACCAGGAAGTCCGCCAGGCTCAGCCCCCGCGGCAGCAACGCCTTCCAGACACTCTTGCAGATCCACCTCTCACACGTGTCCTGAGCTCTCCTGACCCTGCTCAGAGGTAGCCCCAAAGGAGGCTGGTGAGACTCCTGGGGGGCTTCCTAAGGAACTCTGGGGGTCAGGCCTTTGTTAAGTTGACAGTGGGTTTCCTCTCAACTCTGCCCGTGGCAGGACTCCCTGCAGCCCTCTCTGTGGGGCCTCTCTGTCGCCCTGCTGGGCAGGGAGGGGCTTAGGGTAAGCAGGAGGGAGCTGCTGCTCGGACCACCTCCCCATTACCCCCCCATCACCACCTCCCCCAGCACCCCCATCACCCCCATCACCACCTCCCCCAGCACCCCATCACCATCCTCATCACCTCCACATCACCCCCCATCACCACCTCCCCCAGCACCCCATCACCATCCTCATCACCTCCACATCACCCCCATCACCACCTCCCCCAGCACCCCATCACCACCCCCCATCACCCACCATCACCACCTCATCACCCCCCACCCCCATCACCCCCATCACCATCCCATCACCCCCCATCACTATCCTCATCACCTCCACATCACCCCCCATCACCACCTCCCCCAGCACCCCCATCACCATCCTCATCACCTCCACATCACCCCCCATCACCACCTCCCCCAGCACCGCATCACCACCCCCCATCACCCGCCATCACCACCTCATCACCCCCCACCCCCATCACCCCCATCAGCATCCGATCACCCCGCATCACTATCCTCATCACCTCCACATCACCCGCCCATCAGCACCTCCCCCAGGACCCCCATCACCATCCTCATGAGCTCGACATCACCCCCATCACGACCTTCCCCAGGACCCCCATCACCAACCGCCCATTCACCCAGGATTAACGGCGTCTTCACCCCCGCGCCGCCAACCTCCCCATGGGCGGTCCAATGACCCCGCATTCTGAGTGCTCATCAACTCCCGATGAGCCCCCGATAAGAAGCTTCCTCAAGGCAGCCGCTTTAGAAGCCGCAGTAGGGCACCGACCTAATAACTTGCCCTTATGAGAACTTGCCTCGGGAAAACGCGGATTAACCCCCA
>NW_011918993.1:0-2486 GCF_000151845.1 Pteropus vampyrus | reverse complement strand
TTTTTTAAGACAATAACCCCCTAACTTTTAATCATCAGGGCATTTAGCATTCTCTAGCAAGCATCAGAGGTTAACAATCCTGTATATACACTTCCATTTATGCCCCGGATTCAGACCCTTTCACAACCCTGCCCTCCATGGCAGTGTTTCCAAATTCCTGACTAATGTTAATCTTTGAATTCGAGAAAGAACAATGAGAATTGGACAGAATTCTCAGGAATTTCTAAAAATGTAAATTGTTTTATATTCGTGTAATGCTTTACTTCTAAAATAATAAATCATCACCATAAAGAAAGGATTTTTCTACGACAGCATCACATTAGAAGTTTCAGAGGTTTGTTTTTTAATAACAAAAACAAAGTAATAAATTCATGTTTTTTAATCATCGCTGTCCTCATGTCCTTCCGGTGGTCTGTGAGGCCCCTCGGAGTCTAGTCCTTGGTAACCTCTCCCACCTCCTCTCCTCATCAGCCCTCATCCAGGGGACACTGTTCTGGCCACAATGGCTTCCTTGACGTCCACATATGCCAGGACTGCTCCCTCTGGCCAAACAAACACTCAAGTCTCGCATCTCTACATTGCACATTAGAGTCGTTCAATCAATATTTCTTGAAAGAATATGGACTAAATTGAAAAGACTTACATTAATAAAATAAAATTAAAACTCTTTAGATTCACGTTACATTGCACTGCAATTTTGCACCCATTCGATCTTCATGACCTTCCTAGTATAAATAACATCTAGAAATTTTTTGTTTTCAGTGCAGTGCTTTGCATAGAAAAGTCACTAAAGAAATATTTGATAATTTGTGAATGAAATGTGAACAATAGATATAATTAGTCCAATTCACTTCAAATCCTGTAAACTCCTTTGTAATCATTTTGGTAAGTGTGTAGTGGTATTTCATTGTGGTTCAAATTTGTATTTCTCTTGCTTTCTGTTTATAGGTTTATTAGCCATTTGTAGTTCTTTTGTTATTTACCAACTATCTTTTCTCTATTTTTGTATGAGAAGCTTTTACTTAAAACATATCTATATATTGGTAAGAATTGAAGATCCATAGCCTTAGATTTTGAAAAAGAAACATTCTCACATAAACTATCCTTTCTTTGTTTTTTATTAAGAAAACCCTTGTTTTTAGTTGAATACATAATATAAAAAGAAAACCAAACATTCCCCTGCCATTTTTTGCAAATGACTGTGACCAAAAACTATGTTGTAGTCAAGGGGATGTTAGCATAAGCTATTACTTAAAAGAGAACCAGAATGTACTTTTTGCTTCCCCCCCCCCCCCGCCCCCATGCCTCTTCTTCCTTTCTGTTGCAAGATTGCAGATACGAGGGCTGGAGCTCTAGCTGCAGTTTTGGATTATGAGGCGAAGGACCACACCCTAGTAGATGAAAGGTGACTTGGAAGGGTTTTAGATTTCCGAGGGCTTCCTGGAGCAGAACCATCACCGTAACCCCTGAATTTTACTTCTGGCCTTGTATGAGAAAGGGATTTCTTACATAAGTCATTTATTTCAGTACTCGCACGAAATCAAACATAGTTCTACTTTATACATCAGTAGAAGTATCTAGTACTTGCAACTTTAGAGCTAAAAGTACCCTCTGCTACATCATTCAAAACAGTCAGAACAGTAGAAAGTGTTTGCAATGATAAGCAATGGTCTTTATTTTCTATATGTAATTTCTTATAGTCATTTTAGGGGAATAGTTGTATTTCCAAATGTACTTTTAATGACTGAAGTTGGTACGACCAAAGCATTCTTTGAATGATTGTGGAAAAAGTATTTATTACTGAAAACAAATGGCCCACTCAGTTTACATTCTGCACATCCCTAACTCAAGCGTGAAAGGAAGGTCCAGTGTCAGAAGTAGAGGCCGTTCTCTTTCACTGACACACTACGTCAGAGGGGAGCCAGTGACAATTAGAGACCCTAATTTAAGAGATTTTTTAATCCCCTTCAAAATAAAAGTTGCTTACAAATGTGAAAATGCCTAATATTTTTTAAACATCTTTTTTTACAGGAAGTCTATCTTGGTCGGTATTCTCTTAGACGCTATGAGGTTCATTTAGCACAGTGCTCTATCTGCTTAACATTCAAATTTGGACACAGTGGGTTTCTGCTCCACTCTTATGAATAGTTAAATATGCTCTATAAACGAACACATCATTTTTTTTCTTCTATTACTATACTTCCGAAAAGCTGCATGTAGTTGGAATTAACCTGGTATTTATTTATTATTAAATATATTTTTGTCAGAAAAAATATACAGCATATGAAATTCTAGAATTGTCATGAGTTAAAGACAAATTTTAGAACTCTCCAAGAGCATTTGCAATATAAACATCGCAGTTAATAAATTAGAATAAATTACAACATGCACAACATAGCATTTTATTTGGTTTTAATAGTAAAGTTAATTGATTGGATTTCTTGTATAGAACTCAAAACATAATTACTTCACCCAATCATTTCTCA
>NW_011918992.1:0-2940 GCF_000151845.1 Pteropus vampyrus | reverse complement strand
TACACACATCAAGGGAGTTCCATATGATATTAAATTGCTCGATTGAATGTGCTTTACACATTTTAAAAATCAGCACTTTTGATAAAACCTGTTTCCAGATTCAGACTAGATAACAGTTCAGTCATTATTTTTAACCCTAGAGGCAAAGTAGAATCAATTGGGAAACTCTTAAAAAATATAAATGTCTAGAGGAACATTGTTAGAGGCACTGATTGCCTGGCAATGAATTTAGGATTCAGTTCAGACATCAGTATTTTAAGCATTCTGCATAATGGCAGGCAAGGCTGAGAATTACTGCTTCGAAGAGAAAAGATAGTGATGAGCTAGAGAGGTAGATAAGTCTCCATTTGTAGTTTCTGCTTGAACGTTATTTATAATTTTTCATTTTAGCAAGTTTTCTGTTTCTTTACTTCTTCTTATTTTTAAGAACTTCCTCCAGGTACTTCTTCGCAGCCAATTTTCTTAGTTCTCTGCTATACAAGTCAGTGAAGATCGAATCCGCTTGGCGTTTCCTTTGTCCCCAGTTTTCTGCGATGTTATCGCTGAGAAATGTGGGGGAAAGGAAATCAAAGAGTTTTAACAAGAAATGATAAATATGTCAAAGTTCTAAATTTCTCGGAGTCTGATAAGAATGAATTCCAACACCCAACTCGTTTTCTATCACAAATATACTAATGGAAAAATTCACCTAAAACAAAGGATAGGTGAGAGAAGAATAATCCAACACACTGTGGCATTATCTGGGAGTGACTTAAGACACAGTATATTAACTGAGCAGATAATATATTTTTTAAAAAAATGGAGAGATATTTGAGTTGTGTTCTGCTATTGGGAGGAGACGCTCTTTACTTCTTAAAAGCTATGCCACCTGCATTGTGCCATCTAAATATTCAGCTATTGGTCATATGAAGAAAGCATCATCTAATGCTCAGTTTGAGCAGGAATTTAAAAAACAAGTACTATGATTAACCTTACAATTTCTCCAGTTTATACTGTGTCTTCTTTTTACCATATTAGTTTCATTTTTTTAAATAAATTTATTTATTTATTAAATTAGTTTCAAGTATACAGTACATTGGTTAGACATCAATACAGTTTTATAAAAAGATCCTCCCAATTGCTCCGTCTCTCCCCTGGCCCTCCACTTAGCCATCATATTAATGCTAACTGCATTCCCTCTGCCATGCTCCCCATCCCCTCCCCATCCCCATGACCATCCATCGGCTACTAATTTGTACTTCTTTAACCCTTCACCTCATTCTCCCAGGCCCCAGTTTGGTTGCAGATTTACAAATGATTGCTACTAAAGAAAAATAAGTGTGTCTGGAGCCAGCGAGTATATTACTAAAAAGCTCTATTTTCTAACCCATAGGCCTGGTATAATTTATTGAAAAATATAAATTTTTTTTAACAAAATTGAACATTGTTGAGATACAGTTTGGGACAAAATAAATAAATTGTTAACAGCAAAAATATAAGTTCAGATTAAATAATCATAACATGTTTGTTAAAAATAATAACTTTTCCTTACAGATCTCGTTTTTCAGTAAAGACCTCAAGTTTGTCAGAAAGGTGATCCAAGACTCTACTCAAGTCACTTGTGACAATTTCATTGGCATGTCTGGCACTCCTAAAACAAAGAAGAAAGGATAACCATTACTTTGAAATGGTTTCTTAAAGTAATATTTGGACTCAATAATAATTTAAAAAACACCAGGTTGATATGAAAACTCTTTATACACTTAAGTCCAAAAGAAGATTTCCTAATAAACTACTATAAAATATTTTTGCTGACTTATTATCAAGATATTTTCTATATTTTCAGCCCCAAATTTATTAGCTTTTTAGAGGTACTTCTCAATATTAAATAAAGCTCTCTGATGGAATCTAGAAATCTAATTCTTCTCTGAGTCACATTGCTGTGAAAAATGTACTATATTTAAATTAATTTCTATATATTTAACTATTTAATTATTTTATTTATGCTGCTCTTTATGTCTATCATGAATAAAGACATATACAAAAAATATCTCTGATTTTAGCAAAAACACTATTATATCTTTTACTATTTCTTCTTCAAAAAATATTAGGAGTCAAAATATCTTGAAAGGGAGAGGTTCTTAGGTCCTATCAGCCAACTTTTCTGTCCAAATGAGGACGCTTTTATTCTTTGTCTGCAATATCGAGTCACTCTGTCTATACTTGAATGCTTCTCTTGACAAATGACTCTTTGAATAGGTGGCTTTTATTATTAGACATCTTTTTATTACATAGACATGAAACTTTTGCTTTTGAACATCTTTTATTATGGAATCCTAAGTGCTGAAGTTTTACTAGTATTGGTACAATTTCTGATATTGACCTTTTACACAACAGAATGTAAGTGAATGGTTTGTTTATCCTTGCCTGTCACAGCCTCAGTACATGAGAATCATGTGCAGCTGCAAGAGCTGCAGTACGTCAGGCTGGATGAAGCCACGGCCCATGGAAACCTGCAGTGCAGTGCTGTGGGAGTAACTTTATGGAGATACAAGAATAAAACATGTATATTTCAAAAAAAAATACAGGTTTCACTATAAAACTCAATAAAACCGAACTCACCTGCCATTTTCAGGAAATACATTTCGTGAGATGTCAGTGTCTGCTTTGAATGAAGTTCGATCAACTTCACTCTCTTCTTCCAATGGTACTCTGATATCCAACATATTAGAAAAAAGACAATAGATGTATAATACATTCTTTTCTCAGAAGACAATGCTTATGAGTTTACAGTCATTTGAAATAAGACACTCAAAATCTTGGAAAATACCGCCCATTCACAAAATATGGATAGCATCATAACTTATGTAGTTGAGAGTATAAATAGTAAAACTTTTGTTCATCCCACTACGATAGATGCATGTAACTTTTACAAGTTGTATATGTCAAGCATACGAACTA
>NW_011918991.1:0-1301 GCF_000151845.1 Pteropus vampyrus | reverse complement strand
CCTGACTCTACAGGCCTTATTTGAGCGTTCCGCTGCCATGTCTTGCTGACTTTCATCTTCAACAGTGAGGCTCCCACTCCTGTGTAGCTCAGAGTGCTTATGTTCTCAGTCCTTTGCTCATAACTAGTCTCCCAGCTCTGCCTCAACAACACCCCTATCACTAGTGAAAACACCTGCCTTGTTTGTCCCTCTTGTGGTTTTAGGGTTGTGCATTCAGAAAGTGGCAGAGCTGCTCTGTCCCCGAGGCCTCTGCTCAGAGGGAATCAGGAGTCAGAAGGGACTGGGGTGGATTAAGGTGTGGCCTCTAATGGGGACCTCAGCTCTACCACCAACTGCTATGCAAAGTCCCAGGCCTCAGTTTCCTTCTCTGGGAATGGGAGATAATAACATTGCATGCTTATTGGAATAGGTCATTTATGTAAAGGCATAATGCGGTACCTGGAGAGCCCTCAAAGTTGGTTGTGTGTGTGTGTGTGCGTGTGTGTGTGTGCGTGCGTGTGCACGCGCACACGCGCATGTGCGTTGATACATAGTGTCGACTGATAAATAATATTGACTAAGTGTTTCATCACCAAAAGGATTTATTCGGGAAAAAGAAAAGATCTCAACCCAGAGCACACAGACATGGCAAACCATGTGTGCACTCTGGTTTGTATGCCAAGATGGAGAGGTGTTTATATAAGGGAAAAGGAAGTTAATGGAATGGGAAGTTAGAACCATAGAACTCTGTTATAAACATAGGTGTTCTTCCTACAGAGTTCTCACTATTAAGCAGAGCGTGAGAACTTCCATAAGCCCTAACTCCTCCCATAGATCCTCTCACCTGATTATGTTTGCTTAAAGTTCCAGTTTGTCTTTATCAATAGGATGCCAGTCTTTACGGAATCAGGTGGAGGCCATGTTTGCCACGGGCACCTTGTCTGCACCTGCCGATGAGGCAGAGCCCTGCCTCTTTCCTCCACCCATGTCAGAAGGTCATTCAACATCCCCCATGGGGACCCTCAGGCTGACACAGTGGAGATACTTCTGTCAGCTGTCCTCATACTTGGTCACCCCTCTCTGCCCACTGGACACCCTCTCTGGTTTGCCCTGTAAGTACATTCTTTAGTCACCTTTGGCCACACAGGTGCATCACCATAGATAGTTGACCCTCTGTCTCTCTGCAGTGCCTCTGAGCTTCCTGTCTCCCTTCCAGGCCCTTCTTTCCCTCTCTCTAGTTTCCTGTCAGGCACGGCTTTGCTGCCATTCTATTATTCTGTTTCTTTTTTGGAGCCTCCTGCATATTCTGATTAGCATTTGAA
>NW_011918990.1:0-1039 GCF_000151845.1 Pteropus vampyrus | reverse complement strand
AGGCCTTCTGAGAGATAGTCTCCCCCTAGCAGAAAAGTTATTTAAGATGCCAAAACATCATTAAATATAGAAATTAAAAATGTGTGTGTGTGTGTGTGTGTGTGTGTGTGTGTGTGTCTGGGCTGTGTATAGTTTAGAAAGGACACTGGGAACACTTGTAACAGCTCTGTGATTTAGGTAGGAACCTGAGTGTGCCCACTTAATAGGTGCAGATCAAATACGACTAATTAAAAAAAAAAAAGAACAGAAATTGCAGGTGATCCAAGTCATCTACCCGGATTATGGCAATCAGCGTCGCGAAGCTAAAATGCTCGACATGGTAGACCCGAAACGGAAGAAGAGAATTAAATCATCTGTACTTCCAAAACTCGGGATTCCATGATCTTGCCTACCCGCCCACTCTCCATCCCAAAGACCGAAGATAAAGACCTTCGTCCCCGAGCAACATCCATGTCACTCTCCATTTTGTCCCTCGTGCCTGATCCACGCCAGCTCCTTTCAGTGCCTTCGGCAAAGGCGGGCCGGACGAATGAAGCTCAGGCTGAACGTGGAAAATGTCCCACCAACAGGCTGGCTCCAGCCACCAGTCTATCAGGGGTCAACTGTGGGATCTTCAGACCAGACACTAGAGGACACGATGCAATACTCACTTGGTTATCTGAGGTTGCTGGAAAATGGTGGCATCTGGGGATTCAGACAAAACACACAAAAAAATCTTTCGTTCTGTTCAAACTTGGACCTTCTGACTCGTTTTCTTCCTTTGCTGGCCTTCGGATTTTAGAAAGCGTGTTGTTTACACGGCAGAGGGCACGGAGAGCTTAAACAAGCTTTACTCGCCTCTGCTCACCCCTGTCTCCCTGTGTGAGACTCTCTCTCTCTTTTTTCTTTTCTCCTCCCTCTGCTTCATCTCCCTCTCTCTCCTTAGCTTGTTCTTCTTCCTGTCCTCGCCTTGGCTCTTTCTCTCTCTTTGTGAGTGGAACAATGGAGATTTTGTCTATTGACGATATTAGAGTTTTATACGATTAAATTAATTAATTTG
>NW_011918989.1:0-2310 GCF_000151845.1 Pteropus vampyrus | reverse complement strand
TGTTGACAGAAATCGGGTCTGCACTAGGAACACTGGTCATGTTTCTCATGGCTACATTGAGCTTCTCCAACAAGACCCGTGCTGCCCCTTCCCATAGGAGCAGCTGCATGAGGTCCCCCACTGTCTGTACTGGGCACAGTCAAGGTCATTGTGTCACTAGGTCACCAAGACTCCCTGGGTCCGATGAGCTCCCCAGATGCTCTGACTGTCCACCTGGTCCCTGGATTGGGTGGGCTGGGCCTAAGGCCTACCTAGAGGTAGAGGCTTGGGGCCCCACACAGGCCCAGAGACCCTAAGGGCCTGGGGATGGCGAGTGGAGGAGCCCCAGGAAAACTGTCTGGGGACTATGGCAGCCTCTCCTCATCAGGGTGGCCAGTGCTCCATGGTGTCTACCCTGCTTGCCTTACACCAACGCAGGGTGACTCCAAGGTGCCCACGCTGGGCCCAGCTCCTGGGGGCTGGCAAAGCAACATGGTGATTTGTTGGAGGTTGGCCTGGGAGATACCGGGGGGTGAGCCTGGCTGATGGTGAGGGTCATTGGGGGTGGGGGTGGGGCACAGAGCTGTACTGAGTGCAGGGTGGGGCCTGGTGATGAGATGCTATAGGAGGTCATTGGATGGGGGGTATCCACAGGGCCATGGGGCATCTGATGTGGAGAAGACTGTCAGTCCTTGTAGGACAGGGGCTTTTCCCAGGTTGTACAGAAATGGGCACTGACAGGTGACTGATGAGGAAAACTTGGCATGAGGTGGGGGAGGGAACATTGGGGCAGAGGAGATTTGACTGGAGGAGGAGGAGATGTGATGGTGATGGGCTTTGAAGATGGAAGCGCTAAGGCCACCACCAGAAGCTGAGCCAAGTAAGGAAAGCTTCTCCCTCAAGGCCTCTGGAAAGAGCCAGTTTGCTAAAGCTTTGATGTCAGCCCAGGGATGACTTATGGAATGATTTCCATAACTGTAAGAGGATAGATTTGTGTTGTTTTAAGTCATTGAATTTGTAGTAGTTTGTTACAGTGGCAATAGGAAACAAATACAGTGAGTCAAGAGTGTGACAAGGTCACATTATAAGAGATAGAGAGCCAGAATTGTGGAAATGATGACTCTTCTCTGTGCCCTCTACTGGGACCTCAGTGTTTGGACAGCAGTCTGGGCTCCACACTCGGAGAGGGATGGAGACAAATTAAAGGGAGATGGCCACTTTTTGGGGGGCGATTGTCCAGTCCCCTTTCTCTGAGAACTTCTCTCCACCCCTCCCAAGGATGGGCCACAACAGCTAAGTTTATGCCACATGGTCCTGTCACCTTGGTCACAGTTGATCTGGGCAGGGAGGACAACTAACTGCAGCTTGCCCAAGCAGATGCTCTCTCCCAGGAGTCTGTAAATTGAGGCAGATTCTTGTTGATTCTGGAAGCCCATTGATGAACTGAGTTGAACTCAGGCTCCTGAGCAGCAGTCCTTCATTACACACTCAGAGAGGTGGCAGAAAGAATGAATCGAGGGGGTATACCATGAGCTGCATATGGCCCTCAAATCCATCGGCATAAATTTTCTCATGACAATCTCTTTCCTTTCTTTTTGGTGGAATTTTTTATAGAGACAGAATTCACGTAAAATAAAATTCGCTATTTTAAGGCATACAATTTAGTGGTTATTCATGTACTCACAATGTGGTGTAACCATCACTACCAATTCCAGAACATTTTCTTCATCCCCTAAAGAATCCCCATCCCCAAGCAGTCACTCACCACTTCCCCTTCTTCCAGACCCTAGTGACCACTCAGGGAGCCTTCTGTGTCTATAGATAACCTGTCCTGGACATTTCATATAAATGGAGTTGTGCAATATGTGTCTTTTGTCTGGCTTCACTCACTTAGCATTATGTTTTCAAGGTTCATCCATGTTGTAGCCTGTGTTGGTGTTTTATTTCTTTTCATGGGTGAATAATAGTCCATTGTGTGGATAGGCCACATTTTGTCAATCCATTCGTCAGTCGGTGGACATATGTTTTTTTTCTCTTTTTTCACTGTTATGAATAATGCTACTGTGAACAACCGTGTGCTAGTTTTGTGTGGGCATGTTTTTAGCTCTCTTGGGCAGGTTCCTAGGAGTGGAATCGCTCAAATATACAAGGTAAAGCTATGTTTATCTTTTTGTCCTTTTATCTTACGAATGTCTGTAAGAGCTATAGCGCTACCTTCTTTTCCATTTCTGACATTATTTTCTTGCACCTTCACTTTTTTTGCTCATGCTCTGCAGGATTGATTAATTTTATTTTGCTTCTCAAAGAACTAACTTTTGGCTTAGCTGATCT
>NW_011918988.1:0-2472 GCF_000151845.1 Pteropus vampyrus | reverse complement strand
GTTAGTTCATCACGGGCGGGCGAGCGCGCCGCTGCTCCGGGCGTGCGCGGCCGAGGCCCGCGCTCCTCACGGGGGCTGCCCGCCGGCCGCGACGGCGTCCTGACGTCACAACGCCCCGCCGCCGTCGCCGGGAGTGACACTGAGGCTCTGCGCCCGTGTCGTCGCCGGCAGTGACGCCGCGCCCACCCCGACCGGCGTCGGATAGGGCTGGTCGCGAGCCGGCGCCTCTTGGGGCAGCTCGCCGCGCTCCTAGTCCCCGTGGGCCCCGGGTCCGCGCTCCTGCTCGACCCGGTTCCCCGGCCGGCCCTCCGTGCCGCCCCGCTCTCGACGGCCGCGGCCCCCTACCGGCCTCCCGCCCCCGGCTCGCACAGTCGCTCCCTTGCGGAAGCCGTGCGGAGTTTAACGTTTAATCGCGGTTATGAGGGAGGATTGGAGAGGAAGCGTGGGCGGCGTCGGGTGTGGAGAGTGACGACGGAGACCACGCCGACGGGAATGGGGCGGGCGGGCCCCCGAGTCGGAGCTCGGGCACTGACGGAGCCGCGCGGCCGTGACGGACCCCTCTTAACTTCCTCTTAACTTCCTCTTCCCCTCGACGAGGTGCCCTCTCCCTTTTCCGCCGGGCGGAACCTTCGCCGGGCGGGCCGGGGCTGCAACGTTCCGGATTGCAGTCTCCCCCGCTCCCACTAAACCTTGTTGTCCAGGGAATACATGGAGGGCTTTTTGTTTACGTTCGGCGCATTTGGGGTCGCCCGGGATCCAGAGAAGACTCCCGCAGCTTCAGGGCTGGGGAGCAAACGGGCGTGGCGCCCACAGAGCCACCTAAGCTCACTGTTTTCTCCCCGGCTTGGGAGCTGAAGTTTCCTCCTGGATCCCAGCTTCTGCTCTTTGCGTTCCAAAGAGTTCTGGGTTTTATTCGGGATCCGTTTAGCATTTTCTTTTTCTTCCTTTTTTTTTTTTTCCTCTCTTTCTATTAAAAGGCTTTGTTTGCTGTGAGCTCTCCTTTGACATTTGGGTTTGACCTCCTAGGGGATCAAGCTGTTTTGGGGACCGTGCTAGCCGCTGACTTGATTCTTTTGGAGCTGCTTCATCTGTGCTGGCCGTTGGTCTGGTTTGTCTGGAACCAGACTGCCCCACTGAAACTGTCACTCAGTCATTGGCCAGGGGCGGAGGAGAGACTTCTCCAAGACGTGACCTCTGCTGACCCGCGAGCTGGACCTAGGCCAGAAGGGAGATTGTTCCCTTCAAACGTCCCTGGAGACCAATCATAATCAGTGTTTATTCTGAAACAAACCAGCACCCTTCCCCTGCCTCCTACTATGTGCTGGGTCCAGAGATGTTCTGTTGTTCTGACCCAGTCGAGTATGTGAAGCCGCTATCTGTACCTGAGAATAGTCACCTACTGGTACGCGTGACTGCCCCGTCTCTCCCCGAATAATCTGATGCGTGCTGAGCGGAGCGAGGGTCCATTCGTGGCGCAGCCAAGATGCCCTCTGCGTGAACATTTCCCTGGATAAACTTGGCCCATTAGCAGACGGAAGTGGCAGCAGCTTCCTTCCGTCCCCCCCTGCCCTCAGCTTCCGGAGGTAGGTTTTCAGTCTTGGGGCTACCCCAGTTGTCGCGCAGTAACAGCGGTCTCTGGGGAAGCAGGCTGTCTCTACCAGAACTCGCCCCACCCTCCTGTGACCGGGCTGTCCTGGAGGAGACTGGCTGCTACCAGCCCACAGTTGCTTGAGCCGTTTTAGGCTGTGTGGGCCCTGGTACTAGGGAAAAGCCTCGGGAAAATGGGGTTTCCGGTGTCAGTATTCTCGGGGTGTCCCTCCGACAGGGAGCCTGGCCGAATTTTGGTTTAAAAACCGCGGTCTCGCGTGCGTTTTCCACTAAACGGACCGATGTGACCAAAAGTAATTTAGACCGTTAATGGCCATTATGGAGCCTTTGAGAGTCCCAGATTTTCCTTGAAACCGAATTGGACGATCATAGCTCTGAAACTGCTGAAGCTAAACCGAGCGCCTATTTCCAGTGGGCTCTCGAGGCGTCCGAACATGACCGGGGATCTGAAGTTGCCTGTTTGCGAGATAAAGTCTGAGAACTCCCCGAGGCTCACGACGTCCAAAGGAGAAGCCCGCCTCGGAAGCCCTGCGCTCCTGTGGCTGCTGCCCGCCGCCTCCCCCAACCCCTTGTCCTCGGCTCTGGTCCGGAGCTGTCTTGCTTTGACTCCAGTGTCCTTGCGTCCATCCCAGCTCCACCTCGGGTGGCCCCCGCCCTCGAACCTTCTGTCATGCCCACCTTGGAACCTACCAGTACCTGTCACTTCAGAGCAAAGCCCTCGGAACATCCTGTCAGACCTTGAGTTTCATGCGTTCCCTGGACTAAAGCTTGTGAGCCACAGTTCGAGCATTCCCTACGCGATGGAGGGGCCTCGCAGATTCACTGAGAATGTGACACAGGATTCAGATCGACCCGTCTGGGGTT
>NW_011918987.1:0-2749 GCF_000151845.1 Pteropus vampyrus | reverse complement strand
CATTTCTCTTGGAGTTGTTGACTTAGGCATTGTTTCTCATCTGGAGTCCAAGAGTCATCAAGAGAACAGAAGGCCTGAGTCAACAGTGTCCAGGGGGGAGATGATGCTCACAGTGTTTTCCTTTCTCCCATGACAAGCGTATGTTGGACCTGATGAAAAATGTACATATTGTGTAATCATTCACTTGTTGAGAATAAAGCTGAGTGCTGAAGAAGATGGGGCTTTCCTGCTGGTTTGGTCTGAAAGCCCCGCTGATTCCATGATCTTGCCCAGGGGATGAGGGTTAGGGGTGTAATGAAAGGAAGTGGTCATATAAAAAAAGATCTCAGGCCAGATGTCCAGTCTTCAGGAGCGAGGGTAATATATAGGAGGTGAGGTTCATGTGTTTTAGACATTTGGGGTTTTCATGTGTCTTTGTGGTGTGATTGTGAATGTGAGTCTGTGTGAGATCGTATTTTCCCGGGAGATTTATCCACTCACACAGCACAATACATGCTTTCCCCTTCTAAAGTAACTTCATCACTGCTGCAAACTTTTCATAATTAACTCATTCTTCCTGCACCCCGGCTGTATCTGGAGGTTTGTTAATAATCCATCTCCTCAGATGGAAGTCGTGCGGAGAGAAATGGCACAATCTTTTAATCTTTTATGTGAGAGAGGCATAATTTGACTCAGGTGTGGGTTCCTATGTTAATGCTCTGGACCACTGTCCTGTACTCACCACTCAGCTACAGGGTCATTAGTCACAGAGCAAGTGAGTTCCAAAATCTGCGGACATGCCTGGTTGTGCCAACCGGCTCCCCACACACAGCCCATCATGATTGGGTGGCCCCAGTGGTCATGCAGCCTAGGGCAGCTATAGTTGGACCTAACAGCTGACTTTAGTGTAGTCATCAGTGTGGAAGGCACATGTAGGGTTCACAAGCTTCTGGTTAGCTCTAAGATTCTACAAGGCTGAGGCTCCACATAACACAGGTAGGTCAACATCTGTCAGAGCTGGAGTCACTCCTCTGCCTCTGTGCCAAAGAAGTTAAGAATCAGGGAGATAACATCACAACAAGCAGCTTCTAAATGGGATTGCAAACCGGGACCAGAAATAGTCACTGTGCTTTGCTGTGTTTCTATAATGTCTCAACTAAATTAAGGTTTTCGCCCACCAAATCTGTCTGATGGGTGTTTTACATGCACAGCAAACTTCACGATCTTCCTAAGTCTAACTTGGCTTCATGAGGGTCATCTGGGCAGCTGTGAATAAATTATTCTTAATTTCCCTGTGGTCTTCTGCCTGCAAGATGTCTACAGTTCTCTGTATTGTCATGCGTTTCCCAGGCTGCTGTGATGAAGAGGATGATATAAGACGACAGTGTGGTCCTCATGGTCATTGGAGGGGAAGCGCGAAGTGGGCTCAAAGAGTCTGCTTCTCACTCCAAGACACAGTGCAGTTTATCGACAAGAGAAATGAAGGTACTGTGGAAATAATGCTCACTAAGGTACTTCAAGAAAAATTTAAGTGACTACTGCAAAAAGGTAAGCCACATTTATCTTTTATTTCATTGGTGCAAATACATGTGTGTTCAGTCCATCGGTGGTGCTGTCACCATGGAGGTCAGGACAACTCACAATCTGGCTCATGTTCAATAGTAAACAAGGTCTCTAGTTCATGTTCATACATTAGCTGAATTTCCAACATTATCTGAATAGATCTCTCCCTGATACAGTGTCTCTAGATATGTAAAAATTAATGGACATTATTTAGAACAGGTTTAGATTAACAGGAAAGTTGACTAGATAATACACAAAGTTGAATAGATCCCATGTCACCAATTTCCCTATTAAGAACATCTTACACTTATAAGATACATTTGATAAAAAGAGTGAAAAGATATCAATACATTTGTATTCATAAAAGTCCATACAACCCATTAAAACTTACTCTTTGTGCTCTGACATTCTGTGAGCTTTGACAGGACCATTATATCATATATTACAAATAATATATCATACATACATCAGTGTTAATAACGGTATTATTCACAATAGTCAGATGGTGGCAAGAACCCCTAATTTCATCAAGTGTTGACTGGATCCAATACGATGTGTACATCTAGCGGGATACTATTCAGCCATAAAAGTGTATTAGATTTTAAAAGGCGCTACAACATAGATTGACCATGAAAAACTATTGGGCTTATTGATATCAGGCCTGCACAGAAGGACAGTAATTGATGATTCCACTGATATGAGGTTTCTGAAAAACCCCATTCCTAGAAACAGAAAAGTAGAGATCACAGGGGATGGAAAGAGGGTCAAGGCAGAGTGATTTACTCCTGGAAATGTTTTGGATCTAGACAGCAGGGATGGGTCCACAGCACTGTGAATGTAATCAATGCTACTGAAAGATATAGTCACAAATGATTAAAAGCAGGAGAAATATGATGTAAAGTACATCACAATAAAAATAAAGTATCCGATATGATACATACTGAAGACACTAGCAGCATCTATGAATGCATGGATGCTGAAATGGCCTTGGAACATTAGGAGAAGTGGGAATTTGGCCAGGCTTTAAGAAGGGCAGGAGGAATCAGAACCCTGTCATTGAAACATAGCATGCATTTTAGATGATATTAAATGGATTAGATTCCCTTTAGCTAGACCGGTGAAGGCTCTATTTCTTGTTTTTTCTTGCTTCTTTGATTAGCCTTCTTTCATCCACCAATGAATATGTCCAGCAGGAGCTCAGTCCTGA
>NW_011918986.1:0-2047 GCF_000151845.1 Pteropus vampyrus | reverse complement strand
ATGCATTCAGTGATCACTTAAATGCAAACGTCCCAAACGTGACAATCAGAAAACAGAGCTGACAGAGTGCGTCAAAAGAAAACATGACTCAACTATACGCTTTTGTAAGAAAACGCTTCAAATTCAGTGACACAGATAAGTTGAAAGTAAAAAGAGAAAAAGATGCATCACACAAACGTTAAAAAAAAAACAGGAATAGTTACATTCACATCAGATGCAGAACACAAAGTTATGAGACACAGTGGCACCTTGCGCCACCCCACCGGGGACACGACTTTAAATGGCACCGAATGACAGGGCCCTGAAGTTCCGGCAGCAGCGCCTGACAGAGGAAAAGGAACGTGATTCTCCACAGCGACTTTAGTCACAGTGTCTCCAAAACGGAAACTAAGTCTTTCAAGAGGCAAACAGTCAAGGAGCCTGGGAAGGCCGCCAAGGAGTAACGGCCGAGAGCCACAGGAGCCGACCGCGGACGCGTGCGGAAACCTGCGGGGCTCTCAAGGGAGTCAGGCTGAGTGCGTGAAGCCGCCCCAAAGGCGACACGCTCCGTGCACTCGTTTATGTCACACTCCCAGGAGGACGGCCTGGGGGACGTCGGCAGAGCTGGCCTGGGCCCTCTCTGTATCATTTCTTACATGGAAATCTACAACGACCTCAAAATAAAAGTTTAATTAAAACAAGCCAAAGACGATCCACATCATCAGAGAAGGAGATTCTCAAGGAAAGATCACCTGAGACCAAGAGACGCCACAGGCTAGAAAGGTCGACGCATCAGAAGCACACGCTGAGGCTCCAATGTGCGCACGCGCTCAACACCTGCGCATACGGGCAGCGGGACTGGCCGCCACTGCGGACCACTCAGCACCCGCCCGAGCACCCGCCAGGACCGGCAGGCAGAGGAACAGCCCAACCACCGCCCAGCAGGACCTACAGCGACGCTGTGCAACAGCCGCCCCGGCACAGGACACGCAGAGCGAAGTGCTCCAGACAGACGAGTTCTCTGGCCACAAAGGGATCAAGCCAGAAATCACAGAAAGAAAACACAAAAACATCCCCAAAGCCCGGACAACACGCCGCACACTTCTATTTACATGAGGGTCAAAGGAGAAGTGTCAGGACACAGCTCAAAAACGACACAGATACGAAGGAAAATGAAAATACAGCACGTCAGAGCATCCGGACCACGCCCACGGCAGGGCTGAAACCGAGATTCGAAGCAGCAGACGCTTCTGACAGGAAAGAGGAAAAGTCTTCAACGACCAGTGTTTCTATGCATGAGCTGGGACGAGAGAGAAAATCAAGAGCTGAAGTCGGTGTAACTGACAACAGGAAGAGAAAGGAAAAGCTGACTTTTCAATACAATCAACAGATGAGGCTAAAAATAATCGATCAGCTGACCAGAACTGGAATGTGGAATCGTCAGTTTTTAAAATGTAATAAGGCCCCGTTCTTCATTCTACCAAGGAAGAGGGAAAAGCCTGTAAAAAACACAACAGAACACCAGTCATCGCCACCGGGAACAGAAAGGGACGTGCGGGGACCTGGGGACTCTGCGCGCACAGGTGCCACAGCCGAGGTGCGCGGGCTCGGCTCCTCCCGCACAGCAGACGCCCATGGCCGCCCGTGGGAAGGGAGGTCAACACTCATAGCCGTGAGGAACTGAAGTTGACCTTGAAAAGCTGCCCGAGGAGCGGCTCCGGCTCCGGCCCTGGTGGCCTCCCCGGAGGATCCCACCCGATGCTTAAGGACAGAGGACGCCACACAGACGCAGTCTCTCCGGAGACAGGACAGCCCCGCTCGTTCTGTGAGGCTGGTGAAATGGACAGGACAGAATGCCAGACCGGTCTGTCTCTGGACCTGGACACGAAGGCTGTCCCCCGATTACCAAGTCAGATTCCACTGGGAGCCAAATGGAGTGACATGGGCCCCCGGGTGTGGAGCCGGGTGCGGTGCCGGGTGCCAGCAGCCCAGTCGCCGAATGCGCCGCCCACGGGCCAGGACCGTGAAGACTGAGTTGGACAGGGCTCCCCCGGGAGGGACCGCCTGA
>NW_011918985.1:0-1531 GCF_000151845.1 Pteropus vampyrus | reverse complement strand
TCATTCCTAATAAATTACATTTCTATATCATGTGGATAATAATAAAAACAGCAACAACAATCACAATAATAAACATTTGTTGAGTGCTCATTACATCAGGTACTTATCTAATAAATGCTGTATATGTGTTAATTCATTTAATATTTTCTGCATGCCAATAAGATACCTTATAGATGAATAAATCGAGTCTCAGAAAAAGGCAGAAAGTGCTCATGGTTACACAGTAAGTGGCAGGAACAGAATCATGCTTTGTGCACCGGCAGTCAGGCTCTGGAGCCCTAGATCTTAATGACCACACGCTATAGCATTGCCATGAAAATGAAATTCTCCAATGGTCAAGGTCCTAAAAGTAGAAAACAAACCTTAAAACTCAGAAACAATTTTAGGACATATCGTATGAGGTTAAATAAAACTCTACACATATATTTACTAAATTTATAACCTTAAGCATGGAATGATATTAACAATCTCAAAATAATAGTTACATATTAGATGGGAGGAGGAAGGATGGTATGAGAGGGAGCTTTTAAGTGTTTCTGTGATATTTTCTTTTTTAAACAATAATATATGACATGGAAAAAATGATATTTGTTAAAACTAATTGGTGGATATGTATATGCCTCTTTATTATTCTATATAATAAGTATTTCCCAAATATTAGAACTTAAAAAAAATAGACACAAAGTACATTTTTTAAGAGAATAAGTTGGAGATGAAGAAATGAAGTCAGTGAATATGAACTACTCAAGAAAAGTTTGTGTATCTTTTAGTGAAGCTACAGGAGGTTGAGAACTAAAGCCCTTTACAACTTTCACTTTCTCATTTTGCTTTTTCTCAGTAAACACTAATGTGTCATGGATGTGATAAAATTACCCAGGACAGTACATTCTCAAACATGCATTTCAAACTCTGGTTCTCACCTGGGGCATTATGGCTTTGTGCACTGTAGTTCCTCAGGAAATACTTGCTGATTGAGCCATTTACAATCGGATATTAAACCGTAATAAACAAAATCAAACTATATTAATTCAGAAAATGCCTAACTGCTATTTCTTTGGTATAAAATTGATTTATTTTGCATAACGTTAGGAAGGGAAAGATGGTGGCTTTCACTGCTTTCAGTAGCAAAACAGATTAGAAAGTTCGTACAAATCGTGCTTTAAAGTAAGTTTCCTTAGAAAGTTTGGGATGTTTGTTTACACTGTGAACTTTTCAATCTCTGCTCATACACAGCTAATTATCTCTCTGCAGCTATGGCTAACTTTGGGTGATCTTCTCACCCCTACCCCCATCCCTATTTAGAATTCCATGAAGCTCAATTTCCATTTTAAGCTCAACTCATTGCTTCCGAAAATGTTCCCATCATTTAGAGCTGTTTTTCTCATCCTCCTGATGTTTCCATTTGCTTTCCTCAGGGCATCTTACCATCCCTGAAGCCAGATTGGACAAAACAAAGGAGTATTCTTCCTGCATCTTTTCATTTTACTTTTATATGTATCATCATTTAAAATGGAAGTGGGTTGAAAACACT
>NW_011918984.1:0-2073 GCF_000151845.1 Pteropus vampyrus | reverse complement strand
GGAGATTACACATAACTATACCTAATACAATATATGTAATAGAAGTTATGTGAATGGGGGTGCGCTCTCTCTCTCTCTCTCTCTCTCTCTCTCTCTCTCTCTCTCTCCTCTCTCCCTCCCGAGTGGGACAGCATTGCTATTTCATCATGCTATTCAGAATGGTGTGCAATGTAAAACTTATGAATTGTATATTTCTGGAATTTATCACTTAATATTTCAGACCATGGTTGACCATGGGTAACTGAAACCATGGGTAACTTAAACTGTGGAAAGAAAAACTGTGGATAAGGGCGGGGATACTATAATAATGTTTAAGTCCTCTAGAACAGGGATTCCCCAACCCTCAAGCAGTGGACCAGTACCGGTCCGTGGCCTGTTAGGAACCGAGCCACACAGCAGGAGGTAAGTGGCAGGTGGATGAGCGAAGCTTCACCTGTATTGGCAGCCGCTCTCCAGCACTAGCATCACTACCTCAGCTCCGCCTCAGATCATCAGGCGTTAGATTCCCATAGGAGCACTGGTCCCCAGTGCCAAGAAGGTTGGGGACCGCTGCTCTAGGAAATTAGATAACACCGCTCTATTTTCACGCCACATTGAAAATTCAAAAATGGCAGCACAGATTAGTTTACAAATAGCAGAGCAGAAAAAAGGCAGTGACTTTGGGTGCCCCTGGAACTTAGAGTCAAACTAGGAAGAAAAGTCATCTGGTTCGATGGGGGCTGTAGAAGAATGTGGAACTCTAACGTGGGCTATGCTTCTGTCCTACTAACAGCGCTCCTAAAAGAAAGCTTCAGGCCAAACTTGCAGACCACGTACAAGCATAATTTTGAAGTAGGTTCATGTCCTGACATCTTCTTAGAGGCCTTCGGAAAAGGGCAATGATTTACGTGTTGGGACTAGGATGGATGAGAGAATCTTCACTCCAGACTGGTGAGCAGAAATGATTAGAGATGGTAAACCTGGGTCATGTGAAGTCCAAAGATGTAGTTATTTTTGCTTTAGAGTTATATAGGAATTGAGAAAATGCCTCATAGTTGACTGGCCACTGTGTTTCTTCACAAAGCCTGCATTGCAGTGGCTCGCTTTTGACTCAAATTTTGGATATCAAATTTAGAGAAACTAATTTCTGAGGTTGCAAACTTGCTACTGCAATTAAAGTAATCCTCACAACTTTTTATCAGCTCTCTTGTCATATAGGCATTAGCCTTGAGTTAAAGTAGCGGATGAATTTCTGTTCTCACCATTTTTATAATAATGCTGTGAGAATCAGAAGAAATGATATATCTAAACTTGTCATTCATAGGCTTAACAATCATACTTTCTCCCCCAAAATTGAGTGCATTCAAATTCTGCTTTTTTGGATTGTAATTACCTGAAAAAAATCATCTGGGATTTAGAACAAAGCAGGCTTCTCTTTTTCTCTAAATTAATTATAATTTTCAAAGACTATAACTTTATACAAAATTATTTTTTTATTCTGGAGAAACATGAGTAAGTGTTAAAACGGGAAATTATCAGTGAGTAGGTAAAGTGATATGTTGTCTGGATTAATAACCTAAATATAGTAAAAGTAATTAATATTAGTGAGTCCAAAAAGAAAGGAATACAATGATTATAAAAAAGTTTTATTTGAGGCTTATGTTGGAAGGACTTCACATTTAACTGGAGGAGCCATGCTCAACTGGCTCATGAGTCTATAGTGAGATATGCTTTGGTTAATTATTTTTTCTTTCGTTCTGCAATATTAGTGGTTTTTACGACTCTGCAAGATCCTGTATATATTTATTAATTTAACCCTGGGAAACCTGATAATAACCTGTAGATCCTTTTCTTTTTGAATGTTTGCCATTACCCTTACTTACGCAGCATGTGGGAATTATTTATTTGAAAAATTTCCTTATGTCTAGATGATTACGGTACAGTTAAGTTCAAGTGATATGCTTAACATCAAGATGTCAGTGAAGCTGGATTCGACGTTCATGTTCCATTTATCTCTTTCTGCATAAGAAAACATCTGTTTTTCTGTTAGTCTTCCTTCTTAAAGTGTCAGCTCCCTGTGGGAAAGAGACAATT
>NW_011918983.1:0-1878 GCF_000151845.1 Pteropus vampyrus | reverse complement strand
CGGCGCCCCATTCCTCCCAAGGGGCCCGTTCTCCCCCCGTGCGCCCCCCTCCGCGCCAAACCATGGAGGAGCGCAAAGTGGGAAGGCGCGGCATAAATTAAAACAAGGAGGAACGCAAAGTCGAGCACTAATGGAGATGAAGATGTGCGTGGGAGGGTGACGCCCCTGCTCCCCGCGACCCCCCAACACCGCCCGTGTCCGAGAAGCAGAGTCAGGATTCGGGGTCTGGCTGCCACGGGCGTCTGGCGGCGTGGGAAAGCCCCACCGCCTCCCCAGCCTCGGTGTGGGCAGCCGCATCCCCGGCCCTGGGGTCGCCATGGTTCCCGGGAGAGCTGGCCGTGACGTGCCAGGCCTGGCGCGGGGGGTACCCTGTGGCCATCCTCGCCCAGGCACGTCCGTGTCCATCCCGAGGGTCTGGCTGGCAAGGCCCGTGTGTGCCCAGGGCCTCGCTCACTGCCTGGCACGGGGGAGTCACTCTCGGACGCCCTGGGGGTAGCCCCGGAATGAAACGCGGTGGGATGGGAAGGTGCAGTTTGGGCGGGAGACGGGTTCTGGGTGGAGCCGAGGGGCCACCACGCCTGTCCCGGCGTTTGAACCCAGGTGACGCCACCCACGTTCCACATGAGGGGCAGCTCCAGCCACCCACCCGGCACAGCTGCGATCGCCTCCCTCTCCCCAGGCACACGTCTCCCGGACCAGAACAACCCCCGACGTGGGAAAAAGCCCATCGCCCGCCTCGGGTGACCACCTGTTCCCTCGCCTGCCTCCCCGGGGGGCAGCAATGCCTGCAAACATATGGGGGCTTTCACGACTTCGCTCTCAAAATAATCAGTAGTGGGCTGAAAGTCCCGGGGGGACATTAATGAAAGCGAGTTCCTATCATATTAATAGGCAGATGGGGACCAGAGCAAATGTTTTTCTGGGAACATATTAAAAAAATAAATGAAGTGCAGAAGCGCTGGAGCGCGATTCGGTCCTTCGCTCTGGTCCCCCTCACATGGGGACGTTACGGTCGCCGGGCTTTTCCATGTGCCACTTTGTACCTCGTAAAACCGCAAAGAGCTGAGGGAAGCCGGCAGGATACTGCGGGTTTCACTCTGTTCCCCGGAATCAAACACGAAACAGAATTTTCAATGCCAAGGCTGCGGCGGCCGCGAGAGAGGCAGGAGCTGGGAGGGGAA
Organism: Pteropus vampyrus; assembly: GCF_000151845.1. Classification (NCBI taxonomy): domain Eukaryota; kingdom Metazoa; phylum Chordata; class Mammalia; order Chiroptera; family Pteropodidae; genus Pteropus; species Pteropus vampyrus. The sequence goes on along the minus strand of NW_011918983.1, from coordinate 697 downwards.
GGGGCGCTGTCTTGAGAAAGCTGCTTTGTAGCCGGGTGCGTGGCCCCCCCAGGTGCGGCCCCCCCCAGGCACGGCCCCCACAGGCACGGCCCCCCCCAGGCGCGGCCCCCCCCAGGCGCGGCCCCCCCCAGGCGCGGCCCCCCCAGGCGCGCCCGCTGTTCTCCTCCCCAGCAGCAGGGACGGGAGGCGGGTCCGTCCGCGGGCGTTCAATTGTCTCGAGGTTCTCGCGCACAATATAAATATTCCAGCAAGATCGCTCGCCATCCTCCTCTGCCTTTCATCTGGGCTCAGTGATGCGGGAAGCAAACACCCGGCGGCGAGCACCAGGCTTCGTGGAAACAGGCGATTGTCGGGGAGAGAAACCTTCCGACTGATGTTTGATCATGAATAAATGAAGAGTCCCCCGATCACAGAGGAATAAGACGGGGCTTGTGTCTGGGAACTCCGCGAGGGTTGGAGTGCGCTATCCGCCCGTCGAGTGTGTGTGTGCGTGTGTGTGCCTGTGTGCGCGCACACGCACGGGGCAAAGGCTGCACATTAATGAAAAGTCTGACTTCTCTGCTTTCAATTCAAACCCGTATTATCCATAATCCAGGCTCCCAAATTGCAGCCCAGGTACAGTGAACCTGATGACTTTCTGGAGAGCCCGAGACCCTTTCGAAATCTGCGAAGGGACAGGGGTCTTGGGGCCCAGCGG